>NC_143152.1:17940565-18054066 GCF_041381405.1 Jatropha curcas | reverse complement strand
TGAGTCTCTTTTTCAAGGAATTGACAATGACTGTTATCCGATGCGATGATATGGACCAATTAGCGCGAAAAATCCCAGTAGTGATGTGCAAGTTGGAGCGAATTTTTCCACCCGGCTTCTTTGATTCTATGGAACATCTGCCGGTTCATTTGCCCTATGAATGTCGTTTAGCAGGACCGGTACAATATCGATGGATGTATCCATTTGAGAGGTGATTCACTAACATCTCATTCTAATGATTACATCATTTATTTGACCTTATACTTACATATTGGCATTGTACAATGACAGACACCTGCAGAAAATTAAAAAGAATGTGCGCAATAAGGCAAAGGTCGAGGGATCCATTTGCAATGCATATTTGGTGGAAGAAGCTTCCACATTCTGTTCACACTACTTTGACCAACATGTTTTCACCAAGCATCGGAGAGTGCCACGTAACGATGACGGAGGAGATTGCGTACAATCTGAGTTTGAAGGAAATCTAAAAATTTTCACCTATCCTGGGCATACGATTGGTAAATAAAAAAAAAGACGATTGACTGATGCAGAGATACAAGCGGCTCAAACCTATATTTTATTGAATTGCGAAGAGATCACACCATATGTACAGTAAGTATACATAATGTAAATAGTCTAAACTTGACGTGGGCCGTTGTTAAATCATACTTATGCTAATTTGGTTCGTTGATAAATAGGAAATATATCAATCTTTTGCGGCTTCAAAATCCTAATTTGACTGATACTGCAGTTGATGCAAAGCTGGACACCGAATTTGCAGAATGGTTCAAATATTATGTAAGTTACTTTCAATGTACACAACATGGAATGTACATTTATTAAATCTCACTCATGTCATTACTATTTCCCATAGGCTCGAAGCTCGGGAATCAATATTCATAACAGATTTATTACGGATCTGGCAAAGGAGCCATTACCGGTTGCTAATGCCTACTCTGGCTACTTTGTAAATGGTTATAAGTTTCACAATGAGGGCTATGGGAGAAGTAGAAAGATAATGAACAGCGGTGTGTGCATAAAGGAATCAAACTACAGTGACGTGTCAAACGATTTTTATGGGAAATTGGTTGAGGTTTTGGAGTTAGAATATCCAGGCCTACCAATGAAGTGCACAATCTTATTCAAATGTGAATGGTTTGATCCTACGCCAAACATTGGCACGAAGGTTCATCCTAAGTATAATCTGGTAGATATTAATCAAAGAAGAAGACATACAAAGTATGAACCTTTTGTGTTGGCAATGCAAGCTGCACAGGTGTACTATATCCCATATCCATCGTTTAAATGAGATCGATGCGATTGGATGGCAGTGTGTAAAATCAAGGCTAGATCAGTTGTTCATGCACTTGAAACCAAACAATTTGCTTCACTCGCAGTATCGGAGCCATTTCAAGAAGTTAGGGTTGAAACGCAACCGATGCAAGTTGTTGAACATTTAACAGATAGATTGGATGATGAAAGCCGATCTTATGTTGAAATAGGAGCATCAGATGATGAAGAGGAAGAAGATCAAATCATCATGGGTACCTCAGAAGACGAATATGAAGAAGAGGAAGCTGATGAAGAGGAGGAGGAAGCTGATGATATTGAAGACACTTAAAACTTAGAGCAGTTTTACTGTTACAAATTGATAAATGTATATCTAATTAATATTATCAATGAAGAATTTCAATGGTATTAACTTTCTTTACTCATATTTACCACATGTTCTACAATTCATATAATTGTATAAATTCATTTTATCTAGGTTCTGATATCTGCAGTACAGATGGCTAGAGGCAGAGCGTTTGATTCTGACGCGTCCGGTAGTGGTTCGCGTGGAGGTCATGGCCCAGGACACAGTGCCCGTGGACGAGGAGGGTCGATCCCTCATCCTTCTTCAGGTACGTCTGGGGCTTCATCCTCTGCTCAGAGACCAGTACTGCCGCCATCACATCCTTCTTCAGGTACGTCTGGGGCTTCATCCTCTGCTTAACGACCAGTACTGCTGCCATCACATCCTTCTGCTCCTTCCTCTTCTACCCCCATTTCTGGACCAATACAGACTCCACCAGCTGCACAGTCACCTACTGTGCAAGGTAATCATAAATGTCATAACTGTCATTTGAATTATATATTAATTATCTAAAAATTTATAACATTTGTCACTTCTTTTGCAGCTTCATCAGATCCACGTATCACCCTCAGTTTGGTAGCGGGACAGTAAGTACTTATTCAATTTTTCCACAGGCATATTTTGTTCAGATTGTGATGCTTTCATGTAATTATATTTCACTTCTGTTTTTTTTTTTCAACATATATCCATCTTCTCAAGCAGCGAGGCAAATTTTGAGGATAATCAAGCTACAGCTGCATAAAGAAGGATACACATGGGATGCCATACCACAAGAGGCGAGAGACTTTTATTGGGAGGAGTTTCAGGTACTCTTTGGTTTAAGTTATATCATCATTCAATGTTTACAATTCATCAAGATACCTCCTTAGTGTTGAAACTATTTCATTTTTTGCAGAAACATTTCATATGGGACGAGGCCATTACGGCTATGCTGAAAGTAGCCTGGGAGAAGATATGCGCTGATCGATATGCTGACTTCACCTATAGGATGAGAAGAAGCGGTAAGAAGCAGCAGTGCGTGTCTCAGGAGATATGGGAGAGCTGGCAAAAGGCTTGGGAGGATCCTGCATTCAAGAGAAAGCGGGAGATATTTGCACAAAACAGGCACAGTGAGACTGGCGGTGATGGAGTAGGACCTTCTCGACACACAGGCGGATCAATATCTGCTATAGAGACAGCTCGATTATTAGTAAGTGAACTAGTCCCTTTATATGAAACTGATGTTTAATGAAAGGACACTATATATATTAATATATCATGCATAAAAATTCATTACAGGCTAAAAAATTAGGTCGTGAGCCCACACCGATTGACGTGTTTACATACACTCACACGAAGGACCAAGATCTGAATACGTTTGTCGACAGACGTGCGGTGAGCGTCAATGTAAGTAACAATGAATAATATTTACATTTACCCTCTACTCGTTGTGAAGATGTACAAAGTTCAATATAATAAAGCTTGCAATTGCATTGATTAATTAATTTTTTATTTTCAGGAGAACTATACTACAGCTCGGGAGTGTATTGTTACTTCTCAGACCGATGAATCTGAAGCTGAGTCAAGAATTGACGAGGTAGCGCTTTATCTCGAGGCTGTAGGGGGCGAGAAGAGGAGGAAGGTATACGGCATCGGGTCTTAGGCATCACAGTTTTACTGCGGCTCAGCAGCTCAAGCTTCTACAGCCAGCGCAGGACCACAGCCCGAGCACACTGACGAGCACTATACTGATTTACGGGCTCAGCTTGCTGATCAGCAGAGATAGATTACAGAGCTTAGAGCGCATGTGATGCGGCTGTCCGGTGAGCCCGATGCTGGTACTTCTTCCTCTGATCCTGCGCCTGCTACAGACCGAAATGTTTCGACGTCTCAGCAGCAGCCACTACTGGCTCCTGATCCCGATGCTGTAGACGATACCTTGGTCACCCCTCCTGGCGCTACATCACATCCAGCAGGTACTCCTCCCGGCGATCCGACATCGGGAGATTCGACATCGGATCCTGCAGATGAGCAACAGCGTAGATTTGATTTTGGACCTTTTTAGTTTTTCATTTGTATTTTGATATTTTGTTCAGTACAATAAAAATTACATTTTTATATTGTTCTTGAATTGCGTGTGTGATATATATGTATATATGTCAATTTTTCACAGGTGCGGAAAAATTATGGTTTCATAATAATATTTTATTTTTTTAAATTTTTTTTCACTTTTGCGACCGATTTGATACCAAAAATTAAAATTTTAAATTTACATTTTGCAACCGATTTTAAAAATTGTGACAGATTTTTCTGCGATCAAATTTGCGACAGAGTTTCCAATTGAACCACGACCAAAAATTGCGACCGATTATTCAAATTTGTGACCGACGAAATCATCGGTCGCAAAAAAATTTTGCGACCAGGTATTTTTGCAACTGATATCTATTGGTCTCAGATTGGTCGCTAAGGGAAATTAGCAACCGATCTGTGCCATTTTGCGACCGATTGGTCGGTCACAAAATGGCATTTTTTTTGTAGTGATGGGACAAAGGTATTTATTAATAACCTAATTAAGGCACGGTTGATTATTTCCATGTTAATAATTCTCCAAATGCACCACCCTATACAAAAAATAATATTGTGTATCATGTATAGAAAAACTCATAGCACACTTAGGAAAGACAAGTTCAATTAAACTAAGGAGATACTACTATCACATGTATAGCCATGCTGAATCATACTGATTACACCTGAAACTGCCACTCATAAACCACTATCACTTGGCCCCTTAAATCCACCACATAATAACTAACAAGTTACACGAAAGGTCAATACGATAAATCACAAATAACCTAATTAAGGCACCGTTGATTATTTCCATGTTAATAATTCTCCAAATGCACCAACCGATACAAAAAATAATATTGTGTATCATGTATAAAAAAACTGTCACGCCCCGACTTTAATCACTAGAGGAATTGTCCGCTTTGGTGTAGTCCACGAATGCCCTACACCTCAGTGTAGTCCCCGCATGCCCTACACCTCATGGTTTTGTCCCGCAGGTGAAATGGGAAACTTCCCAGGAGGTCACCCATCCTGAGTTTTCTATTAAGCGAGCACGCTTAACCCTGGAGTTCTTCCAACTCTCCAGCCATTCCACCAAAAGGCGCCTCTAATGATTAGTTTCTCCCTTTTCGATATATGATTCAATTCATTACTGTGTCCCACATTCCACTACCCTAGCTAGCCTGCCATTCCCCCGATCGCTTTGCCGGGTCGGGATGTCACAGGCCCTGTAACGGCCCAGCCCATGTGTGATATTGTCCGCTCTAGAGGTCACCCATCTTAGGATTTCCGTTAAGCGAGCACGCTTAACCCTGGAGTTCTTCCAACTCTCCAGCCATTTCACCACCAAAAGGCCTCACACATGTTTTAAACCGCCCACCTTAAGTACATCACTTCCCTCTCGCACTTAACCGATGTGGGATTCGCCTAAGGTGAGTGCACTGTGAGTGCACTGTCACTACAGCCACCGCTCACAGCCACCGCTCACCCCCCCTTTGGGGACTCAGCGTCCTCGCTGAGGTTTGCCCCACCACCGGCCAGAGGAGCGAGGCTTCGGCTCTGATACCAATTGTAGGGCCCAGAGCGGACAATATCACACATGGGCTGGGCCGTTACAGGCCCACCAGCTTCCGCATGGTTCGTCCTCGAACCATATATCTACTGGAGGGGGTCCGGCTCTGATACCAATTGTCACGCCCCGACTCTAATCACTAGAGAAATTGTCCGCTTTGGTGTAGTCCACGGACGCCCTACACCTCAGTGTAGTCCCCGCACGCCCTACACCTCACGGTTTTGTCCCGCAGGTGAAATTGAAAACTTCCCAGGAGGTCACCCATCCTGAGATTTCTATTAAGCGAGCACGCTTAACCCTGGAGTTCTTCCAACTCTCTAGCCATTCCACCAAAAGGCGCCTTTAATGATTAGTTTCCCCCTTTTCGATATATGATTCGATTCATTCCTGTGTCCCACATTCCACTACCCTAGCTAGCCTGCCATTCCCCCGATCGCTTTGCCGGGTCAGGATGTCACAAAAACTCATAGCACACTTAGGAAAGGCAAAGCTACATAAGCATCCAATCGTACCAGGGGAGCCAAGGCTATTCTTTCAGGTTCTTTTGCCTCAAAATGGGTATTGGGTGAACCACCATACTCAGTTAATATAACAATGAAGTATGGCCCTGGTAGTCAATCACGTATTGCTATTATGAATTTTGAGTTTGAAATTGATTTGCACCTATGATGGTGATAGCGTGTGTAACAGACTGATTTTTCTTTTAGTGTCGGTAATAGTGATTTACCGGTCTGTGAATAGTACCATCGGTCCGGGACTTGGTATTATTTTAGTCCAGAAAAATTACTATGCATAGTTAATATTTTATTTACTATTTTTGGAGCATGTTTGCATGATTTAGGTGGGTAGAAAATATTTAATGAATATTTTTGGAGAGTTTATGTATTAAATGCATAATATTTCTAGTGTGGTATACTAGAGGAATTATTTTAGTGGAGTTAATTTAATTAATTGGTGGAGTTAAATAATAAGTAGAAGAGAATTATTTGAGAAATATTTAGAGCCATTGGATGAGATTATTTAGGACTTGATCTTAGCCACACATTTGGCATGATTTTAGGAAGTCAAATTTTATTTTGGCACTTAAAAGTAAACACCACAACATTTTTGTCTTTCTTCTCTTCTCTTCTCCACGCCATTTCCATTTTTCTTCCTTCTTCTTTCATTTTCTTCATTTTCTTACCTCCAAATTTACCACCAAACTACCTAATTAAACCATAGAATAGGACTTGTTGACGCGTGTTTTTTATGCCCCGCCTGATCCGATGAGGACACGAGGATAAATGGATTAATGCTATTTGGAAGCCTTTTAATCCAAGGATTTAAATAAAATAAAATAAAATTTAAAAAAAAAAAAGAAAAAGACTCGTGCTACAGTAGCTAACGTGTGCTACAGTGTCCTAGTGCTACAGTAGCTACGCGCTACAGTATTCTAGTGCTACAGTACCGTGTGCTACAGTGTTAACCTAGCTCTATAAATTCATCTCTTTCTCACAATTTTCACAACAACACACACAATCTCACAACTTCACAAACGGCAAAATCCTAAAAAAAAAAAAAATACTGTGATGCCAATATTTGTCTCAAAAAAATTCTTATGAATTGATTTGAGAGAAATTGGTGTTAGTCATAAAAAGAAAAAAAAATCAAAAGATAAAAAAATATATCAATCCTTGTAAAAAAGCTTCTGGAGATCTTGATCCATTTACAGTCCTCAATCTGAGGATCAGGTAATTTCTTTAACGTTTTTTTTGTATTTTTTTTTTACATATTTTTGTGTTTTTACATATTCTTGTGATTTTAATATTTTAAGCTTCTTTAAATTATATTTTGTTCATTTTTGGTCATTTTATGTGTCCTTAAATTACATTTGAACAAGAAATAATGTAAAAAATACTTAAAAATGGATTCTGGGCAAAAATCACATAAATGTTCATCGATGAACAGTAACTGTTCATCAATATTCCCAGAAATAATCGATGAACAGTAACTGTTTGTTCAATGAACAGTAACTGTTTTTTAATTTTCCCAGAATTTAATCGATGAACAGTAACTGTTTGTTCATCGATGAACAGTGAATGTTCTTAATTTTTCCAGAAATTGATACTGTGCATACACTATTCATGCACTATTCATTATTTTTCCCAGAAATGATCGATGAATAGTAACTGTTTGTTCATCGATGAACAGTACTATTCATCAATTTTTCCAGAAATAATAAATAAAAAAAATATAAATTTTGTACAAAAATAAAGTTTAATTTCTTCAATAAATCTGAGAATGCCCAACTATGAACAAATTATAATTTAATTGAGCTTAAAATATTAAAATGTGATTATATATATTTATTTGTATGAATTTTATTATTTTATTATTTGTATGAATTTTTATTGGTTTATGGATTTAATTTTTGATTCAATCTGTATATATATTTTTGGATCCGGTTTGTTACCCGCCTTTAACCATAAGGCAAGAGCGGGTCATTTACTTATTCCATTACATATTTTTGAGTCGGTTTGTCACCCGCCTTGAACCATAAGGCAAGAGCGGGTCTCTTTTATTTATTTGGTTTAATTGCTTTAATTTGAATAATTGCTATGTGATAATTAGATTTATTTGGGACGATTAAATAATTTTTCAAATAGGAACTCGGTCTGATTTATTTGGGTTGGGTTTAAGTAAATAAATAATTTGGCTTTTCTAACTAAAATAAATTAGAAATCATAGGTTAATAGAGGCCGGTTTTTCCGGGCGTCGGCTTTCAACGGGCCGACGTACCCAATTCCCTTACCCAGAATCGCATTGGTGCGCCTAACCAGTCTTTTAAAATAATTTGGCCTTAAAATAAAATTGGGTTTAAAATGGAGTCATTTTTATAAAAACGGTCCCATTGCCTAAATAATGGGTGGCGACTCAAAATTGTTTATAAGACCGATTTATCGGCACCGCATAAAAAATAAACACATTTTATCAAAAAACACAAAAAGGATGTTTTCGGGTCCTTCGGGGGGATTTTCGACGAAAACAGATTGGCGACTCCGCTGGGGATACAACCACTAGTCCCCGATTATTTTTAATAATTAGTTGGTTGTGATTAGGAATTAACTCTAAAAATCTATGTTTTCTAAAAAAAATAAAATAAAATTGATTAGAAAGCCGTTGGAAAATTTTTTAATCGTCTGTATGTGCTTAATTGCTTTCCTTTTCTTTTATAGGATTTTTGCATTCATTCGCATTTCTCTCTTCTCACCTCATTCTACCCATGCTACCCTTCGGTACTGGTGTTAAGTTTGACGGTGGATCTAGTCTAAACCATGCGATTTAGGTGCATCCATCCGAGAATTAACATTACTACCAACCGCAAGCCTAGTACCTTAAAGGTGCGTCAAAAGGAGTAGACCCAACAAAGCCCGAATCCTGTTTGCGGAACCCAGACTTTGTTAAGCCCAATAAGACTAAAACCAATGCATATAGTTGAAAACCTTAGTTACTTCCCCTAAGGTGCACCCAATTCTGTTTGCTGTTGTTATGCCACATTCATTTCCAAGAGTTTGTATCGTCAATCTCAAAACCCCCTGTTGGTTGTCGAGATTAGACCAATTCCTAGGAAACAGATGTCAGAATTTATACCAATGGAATCCGTGTGTGGGAGAAATAAGGTTGGAAGTCATGCATTTCCCAACTCCCGTTCCCTATGTGTTATAAACTGTACATATGTTGTGACATTCATGCATCATGTAATATTTTCGTTTCAGCCATACATTAATAAGAGCCAATTTTCAGTATGGACATTTGATCTTGATTTTGAGAGTAGACCTTTAATTCGTTTTGAATAACATAATGCAATCGTTTATAGTGAATTGATACCAAAAAAAAAAAGAGAGCTATAAGGGGGGTTGAGATTCCTTTGAATTTTCACATTTCCCGCATTATTTGAAAATAAGCGTGAGATTGCAAAAAAAATTGTAATTAATCAAAATAAGATCCTGCTTGGGACCATTTGTTCCAAGGCAAAAAGTAAGGACACAAAAAAATTTTCCGCTTGGAAATTCTTTCATTCCAAGGCAAAAATTAGGGACTTGAGAGAAAATAGCCGACTGTAAAATCCAAAAGGAATGGTCGACGACAGATAATACCAGAAATGTTTTAGTGCAAAGTAAATAATTGCTATGTTATTCATGCTGAATTTTAGGTTCAATCATAATAAAACAAGATCTTATTTCCATACTGATCATTAGCACATTAGATTTGCATTTCTCATCTATGTGCCTATATTCTTCATGCATACAAGTGCAAAGACAAAAAAAAAAAGGCAAACCACCATTCACATCGTCTTCTCAAACAAAAGAAGTGGATGCCTTACAGCAATCAAAAGAGAGTTTGCAGATCACAGTTTTTGACATGGGACAACAACTGCACACGATCCAGGCCAACCAAGCATGTATGGAACGGAAGTGGATGAAATATTTCAAAAAAAAAAAAAACAAAAAAAAAAATTTCTTGTACTCTGTCACCTTCAGGTTCGGGAGGCCTAGGGATTTTCTGTCCTTTGTTTTTAATTTCTTGTGTGTTTTATGCATGTTCATTTTGTATTTTATACATGTATCCTCCCACAATGAGGACATTGTGTCTTTCAAGTATGTAGGAGAACTATATTTTCATTTCATTTCACTTATAAAAAAATGTGTGACAATTAAAAAAAATATATATATATAAATAAAAAAAAAAGGGTCAACTTCTTTGCCTTAGTTCAATGTTTTAGTCTCTACATGTTGATTTGCTTATATTTTGCTTGTTGAGATAGAAGTCTTGAATAATATACCATGATTAAGAGATTTAAATGCTCTTATGAACTTAGGCATTAAGGTATTAAGATATGGCATATAAAATTTTTCTTTGCAAATATCTAGTTAATCTTCTAGACATTATCTTTGACCTTAGAGAAGCATGAATCCTAACTTAAATGAAGAATAGGAAGAAAGGGAAAACTAAAGCCATAATACTTGCATGTTTCAAGTCAATAAAGGATGAGGGTATTTTAAGAGAAAAATAAAAAAAAATGATGATAGAGGGAACAATGGAAGTCCATTCTAAAACAAAGTGGTATGGAGCATAAAATGCAACCGCTTACTATTTACATTCCCACATATCTCTATATAAAAAAAAAAAAAGAAGAAAGAAAATGTGGTACGGAGCATAAAATGCAACCACTTCGTAAGAGAGAAATAGGTTACCTAAAAATACCTTGAGATGAGAAACAAAACACGTGTGCTGAAATTGTCCTAAATACTTCCTATTATGCATTTTAAGGTAGGAGGATTGCTTATCTCATATTTTGAATGACTAGATTTTGTATAGCTATATTGATGATTTTAAATGTCACACTACTTAGTTCATAAAAGACATCAAATCTCTTATCTTTGGTAGATTACTTAAGAAGTCTAAATCAACGAGCAAAAATAAAAATGATCAACATGAAAAGAAAGATGAATGTTTTTGCTTAGGGACAAGCAAAGAGCCAAGTGTGGGAGAATTGATAGCCTCGCAAAGCAGGCAAATTTTGTTATGTTACTTTCATATAATTTGCATGACTGCATGTTGTTTTTATACTTTTTACGTTGGCTCATGTTGTTTTAAAGTGATTATAGGAATAAAATTTAAAAAAAATAAAAAATAAGAAATGTTTTTATACATAAGAGAGTTGCATGTTTCATCTCTTTTTGAATGTTGCAGATAATAAAATAGTCACCCCATTCTTTTTATTCCCATATGTAAGCTTCTGTCTTTAAATAATAATTCATTTTTATGAGCTTTTCATTTATTAACCCAAGGGCAGGAGGCCCAAATAACTAACACAGCAAATAATTTCGAAAGAAAAGCTTTGTTGTCTGGTGTTGTCCATGTGTGTAGGAATTAATAAAGACAGAGTCATCGGAATCATTAATGGAAAGAAGAGCAGATACATTGAATAAAAGCTCATGGCCTGATCATAGAAGAGACAGAAAATCAACAACGGCTTCGTTCCTTCGTCTAAATACATGGTGTTTCGATTTTGCCAACGGTCAGCCAAATTGGTCAACAGATACGGTGTTATCAGACCACTCTCAAAGTTATGGGTTCTGGGCACACGCTGTATCACCCCATATTGACGGCTGATCCTGTCGGGAAAATAGACCATGGAACGGTCTAGACTGGCATACAACACATAATTGAGGTTCATACTTCCGGTCGTGACCAGTCTAATCCTCCACCAAGGACAAGTCCATCGAATTGTAGGATTATCTCCGAAATCGAAATGTCTCCGAGACCGAGATTGAAAGATGGCAGATCCATAGGTTGGAATTAAGCGAGCTGACACCGGAGGAATCAGACTTAATTTGTCCATAGCCCAGGCTTGTAATAGCAGTGGACAACCGCGATGATGAACATTGAAATCGGAGATGTTAAGCGCAATATCCCTGACCCAACACATTGTCTCTCCCATGATCATCATGAAGACAGTATGATGGCGCAATTGCATGTCACGAACAACAGTCAAAAGTCGAAAATCTCCCATTCCAGGCTGACAACTCTTCATTGCATACACATTCAATAGCAAGAAGCAGCAAGCTCGAATCCAAGAGAAATCTAGGTCAATGGACAAAACCCTATGCAAGAAAGGTTCCAAGGGAAGGCCGCGATCCGTGTTTATGCCGTCTGGAAGGTAAATCGGACACAAGGCCGCAACCTCAACTAGGTCATACCTAGGACCTGGGGGCAAAGCCGGAGTTTCAGCTTGTTCAGGATGATGATCCATCACGGCACACATCTCCTCATAAGTCGGAGTTACTTCAGAGTCTTCAAACCGAAAAACCATGGTGTTAGGATTGAAGTGCGCAACGAGCCAAGACAAGAAGCCATGGTTGGGTTTTAGGTCTTTGAAATATTTCACCCAAACGAGTTGGTTCATAGGAGGAATCTGCCATAGGTCGTCAGGGATGGATTGAACGAAAGATGAGACTTGATTTCTGAAAGCCATGGAAGAGAAGTTGTTTCAAATGCTGTGGGATGAGGAGAGAATGAAGCATGGGATTCCTACTTATAGGAGGGGAAAGGCCCCATGAGGTTGAAATGATGATCATCGTCAGCTGGATGGCATCTGTTTTCGGTGGTGATAGAATGTGGATAAGCTTCGTTAGGTTGAAATGATGCTCATCACAAACTGGATAGCATCCGCTTTCGGTGATGATGGGATGCGAATGGGCCCCACTGGATTGAAAATTAGCGGTGGAAACATCCGGAGATGCAGGAGATGAGGCATCCGAATAAAGTGAAATAAAGCAACAGTCTCAAAAAAAAAAAAATTAAAAAACAATCAATTTGGAGTCACTTGCCACACAGGGGGCAAACTCAGCACATCCCCTCAACCTCCAGGTAAGTTTTCTTTCAACACCGCATCAGGAAAAGTATACCTGAAAATTTGAGAAAAAAAAGAAAACAACAATTTTTGTTAAAATTTAAAAGACTTTTGTTAAATTCAAAGTGTGAATACTCAAATTTTGAGGCTCAAAGAGCCATTTTTTTCGGACTGCAAACAGTCCGGTCGGACCGGAGGTCATTCAAAAAAGTTCACCGGAAGTGTGCCAATATGGTACTTGAAATGTCCGAAAAATTACGAGGATCACGGAACTGGTCTCGGAATATTTTTCCGAGATCCGGAACTCCCGGAAAAGCCTCCGGAATAATAAGGAGAAAAGGCACACGTGCCTGCCCACGGGGGCGGGCCTGCCCGCCCAAGCCAGGCGGGCATGCCCGCCTCGCATGGGCGGGCACACCCGCCCAGCTTGGGCGGACACGCCCGCCCAGCATGGGCGGGCATACCCGCCCAAGCCAGGCGGGCATGCCCGCCCAGCTTGGGCGGACACGCCCGCCCAGCATGGGCGGACACGCCCGCCCAGCTTGGGCGGACACGCCCGCCCAGCTTGGGCGGACACGCCCGCCCAGCTTGGGCGGGCACACCCGCCCAAGCCAGGCGGGCATGCCCGCCCAGCTTGGGCGGACACGCCCGCCCAGCTTGGGCGGACACGCCCGCCCAGAATGGGCGGGCACGCCCGCCCAGCTTGGGCGGACACGCCCGCCCAGCATGGGCGGGCACGCCCGCTCTCTTAGGCAGGCACGCCCGCCCTCGAGGGCGGGCAGGCGCGCCCGGGGTGCGTTTTTTTCCTATAAAAAGAGGCCCCGGGGCTCCATTTTACTCACTCAGTCTGTGTTGACGGACGCTCCTTCTCTCTTACGCTCTTTGCGATTCTTTACTGCTTTCTTGCATTTTTTAATTTTAGTTTTATTTTATTATTGTGATACTTGGTCACCTAAAATTAAATTAATTAAAATTCCCTTAACGAGGAGCTTAACCTGGAGTTAAGAAGTGGCCGTCGATTAAATCAGGTACGTAAACTAAGTTCTGCCTATTTAATTTTAGCACTTCATGCATGCTTCTCTTCTACTCCTAATAACTCTACAATTGCATAAATGCATTTCATGTCATAAACGGCCTCAATTAAATAAAATTAGGCTGAATGCCCGGTTAATCAATAATCGTGGTATTAAAGTCTAGATCGACAGTATTGGCTTAAAATACCTAGTTAATTAATAGCTATGGTATGATTGCCTTTATTTCGAACAGCCTGGCCTAAGTCCAGTTAATCAATGATTGTGACTAAAAGGTCCTACTTAAACACGTTTTTTTTATTTATGGCAATAAATTGCCTATATTTCAATTTAATTAATCACTTTAGGCAAACAAATTGCTTGTAAGTGAAAAGTTGATCTTTTATAGCGACAAATCGCTTAAATCAATAATTTGGATAAAAGCCTTTAAATAATCACTTTAAGCAAATAAATTGCTTATAAGTGAAAATTAATCTCTTTTATAGCGACAAATCGCTTAAATCAATTTCTTTTGGCTAAAAGCCTTGAATCAACTTTTGGCAACAATTGCCTAAACCAATTCATTTTGGCTAAAAAGCCTTAAATCATTCAATTTTGGCGACAATCGCCTAAACAATCAATCTTTTGGCAATAATAAGCCCAATTAATCTTTGGCAAGCAAATAAGCCCAACTTATCTTTTGGCAAGAATAAGCCCAAATCCTTTCTTTTGGCAAAAAGCCTCAAATCAACATTTTGGCACCAAGTGCCTGAAACAATCAATTCTTTGGCAAAATGCCTAAACAAAAATGCACAAAGCATACACACACTCATGCATCAAGCATCCCATCTAAAGCCCTCTAGAAGAGGCCTATCGAACTACGTTGACTTTGATCTTCCATTCAAACGGAAGTACGTAGGCACGTTAGGGATTTAACCCCGAGCGGCAAGTCGAAATCACATGAACATTTTCATTGGTCCAATTACCTTGCAAAACATTCATTCATTAGGTTAGTTCATCAACATGACATAGTCTCGGGATCCACCTCAGGTTCGCAGATTATGCCTTAGACATTGGGATAATTAATCTAGTAACTAGGTTAATTAAAATTGGAGTCATTTAGGGTTTTTTTCTAGTTTACCCTAAAACAATTAAACAAGGTGGCGACTCATACATTCACGTGCATTTCTTCCCTTAGTCACATGCATTCATATGCCTATGATGTTTGGGGAGGGGTTCACAGTTTGGCGACTTCACTGGGGACTGGTTAATGTAATCATTTTACATGAAGAGGACTACAATTGTTGTATGAACTAACCTGGCCCTTCCTTAGGGTATTATTTTATCATGTTTTGTCTTGCAGGATACCTTGACATGAATCGAGTATTCTTTCTTTAAGAATACGAGATAATATCAGATGAGGAGATTTGAACTTAATTGACAAAGTTGATTAAAACATTTTAAATTTGTTGATTTACTTGCACGATCGAGAATCTTTTTCTCCATTGCATAAAAAATGAATTTCAAATGAATTTCTTCTCTCTCTGTTCAAACTTCTGAGTCTGGATAGCAAATAGCGCTGATCGGCAGGTCTCTTTGATTATGTCGACGGACAGCCAAAGCGTCCTCCCTGTTTCCGCAAACCACTCCTAATCCTTTTGGGGGTGGCCTATGGGTATGCGTACCGTTGGACCCACGCGAAACTCTTTGTTTCACTTGTGGTTAGGTATATCCATACTCAAGGTTCAAGGGTCCCTTATAAGCCAATTCTCTATTTGTATCATAGCCTATAGAACCTATCCTTTAGGACTGTATGCGCCCAATGATGCTGAATCATTCCATTAAAAATGAATTATGTTGTGATGTTGTGCGCATTCACGCATTCATCCCATACTTCACAAAAAAAAACATTTCATTTCAAAAGCTGAAAAATCACATTTTTGGTCCCTGAGACCTGAAAAATTACATTTTTGCCCCGAAGGCCCAAAAATTCTCATTTTGGCCCCTAATGCCCAAAAATTCTCAATTTGGCCCCTAAGGCCCAAAAAATTCCCAATTTGACCCCGAAGGCCCAAAAAATTCTCAATTGGGCCCCGAAGGCCCAAAAATTCTCAATTTGGCCCCTGAGGCCCAAAAATTTCCAATTTGGCCACAGAGGCCCAATAATTCACAATTTGGCCCTTAAGGCCCAAAAATTCTCAATTTGGCCACAGAGGCCCAAAAATTCACAATTTGGCCCCTAAGGCCCAAAAATTCTCAATTTGGCCCCTGAGGCCCAAAAATTTCCAATTTGGCCACAGAGGCCCAAAAATTCTCAATTTGGCCCTTAAGGCCCAGAAGTTCACATTCTTGGCCACAGAGGCCCAAAAATTCCCAATTTGGCCTAAGGCCCAAAAATTCACATTTTGGCCCCTAAGGCCCAATTTTTTTTTTTTTTTCTTGAGAACTTAGGGCCTTTCGAAAAGTCGAGGTGTCCAGCCCTAAGCACTCCACCTTACATATCACACCCCATTGGGTCCTACCCTAGGTGTCCTAGCATACCAACACTACCCTACCTCACATAACCTATGAAAACACCTTATATAGGATAGTCTAATCATTTTGACTATGTCCTTTCATAGGTACCCCTCCAAAGACCACCTGTACCCGAAACACCAACTGAGCTCTCACCCATAAGTCCAACAACCCCGACTGCATCAATGGCATCAATCACTGACATCCAAACTCTCATTGAACAACTGGAGGCCAGGCTGGAGGCCAGAATGAATGAGGCATTGGCTGCCCACAGGACTGCCCTGATAGCTGAACTAGGTGGTGGTAATGGAAATGGGGCTTCCGCTGGGGGAAGTGGACCTGCTGCCTCCAATCAAGGACCTACTGCAGAACCGACAAACCCTACCCCTAACTTGGAGGACACCCCCTCTGGAACTGCTTCTGAGCTGGAAGCTCAGAAAATGAGAGAAAAATTAGAACTGCTAGAAAGGTCAATCACTGCCCTTAAGACACACAAGGAAGTGGTGGATATGGACTCCTTATCCCTGTTCCCCGAAGCAAGACTGCCCACAAAGTTCAAAATGCCCAACATGGACAAGTTTGATGGAACCACCTGTCCCAAAACGCACCTGAAAATGTATGTGGGTGCCCTCAACCCGTTTGGCCTGAACAGCGAGCTCCTTGCTCAGTTGTTTCAGCAATCTTTGACTGGTGCTGCATTAAGATGGTTTGTTAGCTTGGATCGTTCCAAAATGAAGAATTGGGAGGACATATGCAATGCTTTCAACACGCAGTACCATTATAATATTGAAGTGGATGTTACCCGGAGGGAGCTAGAAACCACTAAACAAAAGAACAATGAGCCTTTCTCCTCGTTCCTTTCGAGGTGGAGAGCCAAAGCCGCTCAAATGATCAACCGACCCTCTGAACAGGAACAAGTTGACATAATAATCAAGAATTTACTGCCAGTCTACCAGTCACAGCTTCAAACACAGTACTTGCCTACGTTCCAATCGCTTATTGTGACTGCAACTAAGGTGGAAGACTTAATCCAGTTGGGTCAACTCAAAGAAGACTCATACAAGAAGCAGAATCATGCTGGGTCCAGTGAGACAAATGAAATAGCCAGTATAATCCCCACGAATCCTTTACGTGTTGGGAATTTGGGAAACAATCAGCCAAGGAGGCAATATACTGATCTCGGCATGCCAATCCTTTTGGTGTTCCGAGAAGCAGTGAAATCAAATTTACTGAAGCCCTTAGAAGCAAGGCCATTACCAAACCCCCTGCCCCGGAATTTCAAAGCCAATGAATACTGTGAGTACCATCAAGGACATGGGCATAAGACCGAATCATGCTGGACTTTGAAAAATCGTCTACAAGACCTGGTTGACAATGGGTCCATCATCCCCAAGAGCAAGCTGAACATTAACCAATCCCTTGCCTAACCAGGGGATTAATGCAAAAAAAATTTTGCTGAACAAGAATCGTTCGATCCTTTCGAACTTTTCTTAGAAATGAATGAAGTTTGTATCTGAGAAGATTGATATCAAACCTCCAAAAGAACAAAGGAATTGTTCAAAACCAACGACCACATGTCTGATCGATTGAAGCATCGAGAAGAACGAAGTCACTACAGTCAATTCAATCCTAGTCCATCACAGTCCACCTAGAGTCTATCTTTTAGGGTCTAGTTCTTTTTCTTTTCATTTTCATTTCCATTCAAGTTTTCATTCAATTCAAATTTGTAAATCTAAGTGTCTTTTGTGCACAAATTTTGTCTTATCAATAAAAAGGGATCAGTTTACATTCCAATCATGTTTATACTCCTTCCATACTCTTTCCATATTCTTTCCTGTGAAAGCAAAAAAAAAATCGAAAAAAAATAATAATAAAAAATTAAAAAAAAATGATGACAAAAAAAAAGGATAATAAAAATTGGCAAAGAAAAATGCATGCATTTGCTCTGCATCAATCAAAGCTGGGGGCATCCTAAGAAACACCATCAAAGGGGAAGTTTTGAAGGGTAATCATGGAAAGGATCCAGCAAAGGGTACGCAAGACTTCAAACAGTACCGAGGCAAAGCCGATTGAAGGGGTTAGGGCCAGAATGGTTTCTCCGAAAACCCAGGAATGGAAGATGCTCTGACAGAGAGGTGTCTGAATTTTGAGCTTAAAAGCGACAGAATAAAGAAGTTATGTTTGGAATTGGATTGGGTCTGCACGAAGTCGCAATGCTGTCCATACACTACTCAAGTCATCTCAAAATCAAGTTGCCTCGAAATTCTTTATGGAGAGGCTGCTTCTAAGTGAGCAAGAGAAAAAAAACGGGACAAAAGGAACCCTTGGTCAAAAGGAGTCAAAAGGAACTTCTGCGTAAAAGAAAGAAATCAAGGACAAAGCTACAGGAAATCGAGTTGTCAAAAATGGGTCAATTGCAAGCTCTCCGTTAAATTCAAGCCCATCAAGGGTAGATGACAAATCATTTCAGCCATAAGGACAAAGACCAAGCGGCTACTCACACTTTGAAAAAGCAAGTTAAAAGAAGCAGTCATTTTCACGAATTGGATGACAACAAACACCTTGAAAATCAAGCGCCAAGCATGGCACAAGTACAAGTGTCCTTATAAACAAGGATCATTTCTCAAAGCAAGGAAAAGGAAGAGTCTCCTCAAAATTCCTTATGGAGAGGAGAACCATTGAGGAAATAAGTTTCAAATTCAGAGGAAGATAAAGTTCAAGAAAAGGAATCAAATTAACCTCAAGAATTCAAACATGGCGAAGCCACAAACTCAAAGCATAAAAGCTTCTTCAACACTCAAGCCACTCAAGTTACCACCACAATGTGGGTATTCAAAACTCTTTGTGATGAATACAAGTCATATTTCAGTCAACCAGTGGTAAGACCACTACAACAACAAAGTCAGATCCGCTTAGGGTCATCACTATCATACGAGCTCGGGTCAAAAAGTTGATTCAACATCATCAAAATCGGGAATGAATCCCATAGAGACATCCAGTCGGGAATGAATCCCGTAAAGACATCAAGCCGGGAAGGAATCCTGCGAAGAACTTAAGTCAGAAATGAATTCTGCATTAACATCGAGTCGGGAAGGAATCCCGCAAAGACATCAAGCCGGGAAGGAATCCCGCGAAGAAATCAAGTCAGAAATGAATTCTGCATCAACATCAAGTCGGGAAGGAATCCCGCAAAGACATACGATCGGGAAGGAATCCCCCAAAGACATCAAGCCGGGAAGAAATCCCGCGAAGAAATCAAATCGGAAATGAATTCCACAATCAGCATTAAGGCAAAATTGAATTTTCCCCCAACAGCAAGTCGGAAATAAATTCCGCACCAAGCCGGAAAGGAATTCCGCACTAACATCAAGTCGGAGATGAATTCCGCACCAGCCGAGCACGGAGTTCGCATCCTGGAAGGAACTACGAAAGACCTGATTCTCCCCATCCCCCGAAGAGTTCTTGGAGATACGTAGGCAACCACAAAGGCGCGGTCACAAACATAAGTTTGCATCATAAATAGCATTTTCTCTTTGCCAATACAAAAAAATAAAAATAAAAAATAAAAAAAAGGGAAGAAAAGAAAAATAAAAAGCTGGAGTTGAAAACCCGAAAGGGCGGCTTCAGGCAAGAATTGAGCCCGCTAGACTGAAAACCCGAAAGGGCGGTCTAGGCAAAAGTTAGGGCAAAGAGCCTGCTAGAGTCAAAAACCCGAAAGGGCGGCTACTAGGCAAAAGTTAAGGCAAAAAGAAAAAAAAGTGCTTTCAAAGGTCTTCTCGGGAGTATATAAATCATTTTTTTCAGGAATCACCCAGTTCCTTCGAGTCACAATTCACTACAAGAAAAATATGAGTCTCTAAAATCAAGTCTCCGTCATCAGTGGTCATTCCACAACGGGCCACAAAAATCGAGTCATTCTCAAAAGTTCGTTTTGAAAGCGTCACTCTTTGAGTCATTCCTCGAAGAAAGAGGGAGAGAGAAAAATGTCAAAACAATCTCTAAAAAAGTGTCAAACATAATCATTGAGAGGTAATTCTTTAATACCTCGTTTCCACTCGGACCATCGTTTCTTCGATCCTTTTCAGACGAGCGATGTCATCCACATTGTCCATTTCCTCAGTGGCCTTGTTCTCCTTGATTCCTCAATCGATTGGACAAGTACAACACCAATGTTTTGAAATATTCCATGGTCAGCACCATTCTGGGGGGCAAGAAGTGATAAGAACCTTCACCATTCTCCCATCACAGAAGTAATCACGGAATTTTTTAGTCTTTCATTCCAGCTAATAAGGGCATCAATTCTCTCGAGCAGGGGGCAAAATCCTCCAAGTCGGATTCAGGGGCAAGTGTTATAAAAAAAAACATACACAACCCAGGGTGGAACCCAACCATCGTCAATCTCTTTTACACAAACCCAGGGTAGAACCCGATTAATGGTTAACCTTTTGTTTTACATAAAACCTAGGGTGAAACCCTAACCAATAACCAACCATTTTTTCATCCAAAACCAAGCCATTTGATCATTTCAACTTTAGGTGGACCCTTGGTTCTCAAAGAAAAAAAAACAAACATAAAACAAATCTCTTTTCAAGCCCTCATTAAGAGGCAAAATCTCTTTTCAAGCCCTCATCAAGAGGCAAAACATCTTTTCAAGCCCTCTAAGAGGCAAAATCTCTCTTCTCAAGACCTCATTAAGAGGCAAAACATCTTTTCAAAGTCCTCTAAGAGGCAAGATCTCTTTTCAAGCCCTCATTAAGAGGCAAAACATCTTTTCAAGACCTCTAAGAGGCAAAATCTCTTTCCAAGCCCTCATTAAGGGGAAAACATCTTTTCAAGTCCTCTAAGAGGCAGAATTTCTTTTTAAGTCCTCAGAAAGGCAAAAACATCTTTATGTTGTAAACATAAATCCATGCATTTGATCATTTTATTTCAAAGAGAAAACCCACGGCAGGGTTTCCTCCTCTGCCCATCCTCAAAATTTGCTCCTTCAGACAACCACCGACTCCCATAAATCATTTTTTATGATAGTCAGTGGGGGGCAATTGTGAATACTCAAATTTTGAGGCTCAAAGAGCCATTTTTTTCGGACTGCAAACAGTCCGGTCGGACCGGAGGTCATTCAAAAAAGTTCACCGGAAGTGTGCCAATATGGTACTTGAAATGTCCGAAAAATTACGAGGATCACGGAACTGGTCTCGGAATATTTTTCCGAGATCCGGAACTCCCGGAAAAGCCTCCGGAATAATAAGGAGAAAAGGCACACGTGCCCGCCCACGGGGGCGGGCCTGCCCGCCCAAGCCAGGCGGGCATGCCCGCCTCGCATGGGCGGGCACACCCGCCCAGCTTGGGCGGACACGCCCGCCCAGCATGGGCGGGCATACCCGCCCAAGCCAGGCGGGCATGCCCGCCCAGCTTGGGCGGACACGCCCGCCCAGCATGGGCGGGCACACCCGCCCAGCTTGGGCGGACACGCCCGCCCAGCTTGGGCGGGCACACTCGCCCAAGCCAGGCGGGCATGCCCGCCCAGCTTGGGCGGACACGCCCGCCCAGAATGGGCGGGCACACCCGCCCAGCTTGGGCGGACACGCCCGTCCAGCATGGGCGGGCACGCCCGCTCTCTTAGGCGGGCACACCCGCCCTCGAGGGCGGGCAGGCGCGCCCGGGGTGCGTTTTTTTCCTATAAAAAGAGGCCCCGGGGCTCCATTTTACTCACTCAGTCTGTGTTGACGGACGCTCCTTCTCTCTTACGCTCTTTGCGATTCTTTACTGCTTTCTTGCATTTTTTAATTTTAGTTTTATTTTATTATTGTGATACTTGGTCACCTAAAATTAAATTAATTAAAATTCCCTTAACGAGGAGCTTAACCTGGAGTTAAGAAGTGGCCGTCGATTAAATCAGGTACGTAAACTAAGTTCTGCCTATTTAATTTTAGCACTTCATGCATGCTTCTCTTCTACTCCTAATAACTCTACAATTGCATAAATGCATTTCATGTCATAAACGGCCTCAATTAAATAAAATTAGGCTGAATGCCCGGTTAATCAATAATCGTGGTATTAAAGTCTAGATCGACAGTATTGGCTTAAAATACCTAGTTAATTAATAGCTATGGTATGATTGCCTTTATTTCGAACAGCCTGGCCTAAGTCCAGTTAATCAATGATTGTGACTAAAAGGTCCTACTTAAACACGTTTTTTTTATTTATGGCAATAAATTGCCTATATTTCAATTTAATTAATCACTTTAGGCAAACAAATTGCTTGTAAGTGAAAAGTTGATCTTTTATAGCGACAAATCGCTTAAATCAATAATTTGGATAAAAGCCTTTAAATAATCACTTTAAGCAAATAAATTGCTTATAAGTGAAAATTAATCTCTTTTATAGCGACAAATCGCTTAAATCAATTTCTTTTGGCTAAAAGCCTTGAATCAACTTTTGGCAACAATTGCCTAAACCAATTCATTTTGGCTAAAAAGCCTTAAATCATTCAATTTTGGCGACAATCGCCTAAACAATCAATCTTTTGGCAATAATAAGCCCAATTAATCTTTGGCAAGCAAATAAGCCCAACTTATCTTTTGGCAAGAATAAGCCCAAATCCTTTCTTTTGGCAAAAAGCCTCAAATCAACATTTTGGCACCAAGTGCCTGAAACAATCAATTCTTTGGCAAAATGCCTAAACAAAAATGCACAAAGCATACACACACTCATGCATCAAGCATCCCATCTAAAGCCCTCTAGAAGAGGCCTATCGAACTACGTTGACTTTGATCTTCCATTCAAACGGAAGTACGTAGGCACGTTAGGGATTTAACCCCGAGCGGCAAGTCGAAATCACATGAACATTTTCATTGGTCCAATTACCTTGCAAAACATTCATTCATTAGGTTAGTTCATCAACATGACATAGTCTCGGGATCCACCTCAGGTTCGCAGATTATGCCTTAGACATTGGGATAATTAATCTAGTAACTAGGTTAATTAAAATTGGAGTCATTTAGGGTTTTTTTCTAGTTTACCCTAAAACAATTAAACAAGGTGGCGACTCATACATTCACGTGCATTTCTTCCCTTAGTCACATGCATTCATATGCCTATGATGTTTGGGGAGGGGTTCACACAAAGTTGCAATAAAAGATAATATTTTTGGTCTCAAGACAGAATTCCAAACTGGGGGCAAAAATACAATCTTTTGTCCTGATGCAAAATTCCAAATTTCAAAATTCATGATTATTAATGCATGGGGGCATGTGATGCTCCAACATTTAACAAAGGCAAGATCTGTTTGTACACAGAAATTGCTCTTTCCTTTTGAAAATGTTTTCAGGTCAACCGGCGTTAGACCCCACCGAACAGTGATGATGTATTGCGAAACTGTTTGGATTTTCTCATCCCGATCAATGATGATGTATTGCGAAGTTGATCGAGTTAATCCCTTTCCTGATTAGTGATGTTGTGTTACGAAGCTAATCAGAACAATTTCAACCTCTGAACAGTGATGATGTATTGCGAAGCTGTTTGGGTTTTCTCCTCCCGGTCAATGATGATGTATTGCGAAGTTGATCGAGTCAATCCCTTTCCTGATTAGTGATGATGTATTGCGAAGCTGATCAGGACAATCTCAATGACCAACCAGTGATGGTCTCTCAAAGCCGTTAGGTCCCACCAAGCAGTGATGATGTATTGCGAAGCTGGGTCCCTTTCTTGATCAGTGATGATGTATTGCGAAGCTGATCAAGACATTCTCCATACTAAAAACTCCGAAGCTGATTAAACTGAGCTGAGGAGAAATTGCTCTTCTCGACAGAACCCTTGAACGTGGCCAGATGACTGCCAATGCTTAGAACGCTAAAGTAGTCTGACTGGAGCCTTCAGGTCTTTTCAACAACAAAATCCTCCCTAGCTGATCAAACTGAGCTGAGGAGGTGGACAACAAAGCCGATCAAACCGTGCTTTGGATTCTTTTCAAAATCCCCTGAAGCCGACTACACCGAGCTAAAGAGGTGAACAACAAAGCCTACTATGCCGTGCTTTGGTCTGTTTTCAAACTCTCTGAAGCCGACTACGCCGAGCTGAGGAAGTAAACAACCAAGCCGACTATGCTGTGCTTTGGTCTCTTTTCAAACTCTCTGAAGCCGACTACGCCGAGCGGAGGAAGTAAACAACCAAGCCGACTACACCGTGCTTTGGTCTCTTTTCAAACTCTCTGAAGCCGAATACGCCGAGCTGAGGAAGTAAACAACCAAGCCGACTACGCCGTGCTTTGGTCTCTTTTCAAACATTCTCTGAAGCCGACTATGCCGAGCTGAAGAGATTGCTCTTTCTTTTGAAAATGTTTTCAGGTCAATTCAACAGAACCTTGAAATTGGAGCCTTCAGGCCGATCAAACCGAGCCTCGGAGGTGTCTTCAAAGCCAATCTAACCGAGCTTTGGAGAGATCACAAATTCGACAGAATCCTCTAAAGCCAATCAAAGTGAGTTGAGGAGGTGTCTTCAAAACCAATCAAACCGAGTTTTGGAGTCATTCATAGATTCAACGGGAGCCGATACAGCTGATCAAACCGAGCTGAGGAGGTGACCAGATTTTCAAATTCAAATTCTTCGAGCCAATCAGACCGCGCTTCGGAGGTGACTTCAAAGCCGATCAGACCAAGCTTTGGAGTTGATCACAGATCCGACGGGAGCCGACAAAGCCGATCAGACTGAGCTTTAGACGCGACCAGATGATCAAAATCAATTCAAATCAAAATCCTTCAAGGCCAATCAGACCGAGCTGCGAAGGTATCTTCAAAACCAATCAGACCGAGTTTTGGAGATTGTTACCGATCTAAAGGGAGCCTATAGAGCCGATCAGACTGACCTTTAGACGCGACCAGATGATCAAAATCAATTCAAATCAAAATCCTTCAAGGCCAATCAGACCGAGCTGCGAAGGTATCAGACCGAGTTTTGGAGATTGTTACCGATCTAAAGGGAGCCTATAGAGCCGATCAGACTGAGCTTTAGACGCGACCAGATGATCAAAATCAATTCAAATCAAAATCCTTCAAGGCCAATCAGACCGAGCTGCGAAGGTATCTTCAAAACCAATCAGACCGAGTTTTGGAGATTGTTACCGATCTAAAGGGAGCCTATAGAGCCGATCAGACTGAGCTTTGGATGCGACCAGATGATCAAAATCAATTCAAATCAAAATCCTTCAAGGCCAATCAGATCGAGCTGCGAAGGTATCTTCAAAACCAATCAGGCCGAGTTTTGGAGATTGTTACCGATCCGAAGGGCGAAATCTGTATGTATACAGCAATTGCTCTTTACACAAAACATGTCCTATATGTTTACGGACATCCCACCAAGCAAGTCTTGTATGTTTACAGACATTGCATCAAACATGTCCTGTATATTTATGGACATCCCACCAAGCAAGTCTTGTATGTTTACAGACATTGCATCAAACATGTCCTGTATGTTTACGGACATCCCACCAAGCAAGTCTTGTATGTTTACGGACATTGCATCAAACATGTCCCGTATGTTTACGGACATGGCATAAAAAATGTCCCGTATGTTTACGGACATTGCATCAAACAAGTCCTGTATATTTACGGACATCCCACCAAGCAAGTCTTGTATGTTTACGGACATTGCATCAAACATGTCCCGTATGTTTACGGACATGGCATAAAAAATGTCCCGTATGTTTACGGACATTGCATCAAACAAGTCCTGTATATTTACGGACATCCCACCAAGCAAGTCTTGTATGTTTACAGACATTGCATCAAAAGTCCTGTATGTTTACGGACATCCCACAAAGCAAGTCCTATATGTTTACGGACATTGCACCAAGCGGGTCCTGTATGTTTACGGACATTACACCCAGCAAGTCTTGTATGTTTACAGACGTTGCACCAAGTGAAATCTGTATGCACACATAAATTGCTCTTTGCCTTAGTGCAAAATTATAATTTGTGATTATTAATGCATGGGGGCATGTGAAGCCCCAACATCTAATAAAGACATGATCTGTTTGTACACAGAAATTGCTCTTTTCTTTTTGAAAGTGCTTTCAGGTCAATGATGGTGAATTACGAAGTTGACCTGGGCCATCCAAAAATCCTTCGAGCCAATCAG
Organism: Jatropha curcas; assembly: GCF_041381405.1. NCBI lineage: Eukaryota > Viridiplantae > Streptophyta > Magnoliopsida > Malpighiales > Euphorbiaceae > Jatropha > Jatropha curcas. Next base: position 18,027,760 of record NC_143152.1, on the reverse strand, counting down.
ACCGAGCTTCGGAGGTATCTTCAAAACCAATCAGACCGAGTTTTGGAGGTCATTACCAATCCGACTGGAGCCAACAAAGCCGATCAGACTGCGCTGAGAAGGTGACCAGATGATCGAATCATCCCAAAATCCTTCGAGCCAACCAAACCGAGCTTTGAAGATGATTACTAGATTGAAGACGCGTCAGTAGGCCACTTTAACATTAATCGTTTATGCAATTAATGCTAAAGTGGGGGGGCAAACTGTTGACGCGTGTTTTTTATGCCCCGCCTGATCCGATGAGGACACGAGGATAAATGGATTAATGCTATTTGGAAGCCTTTTAATCCAAGGATTTAAATAAAATAAAATAAAATTTAAAAAAAAAAAAAAAGAAAAAGACTCGTGCTACAGTAGCTAACGTGTGCTACAGTGTCCTAGTGCTACAGTAGCTACGCGCTACAGTATTCTAGTGCTACAGTACCGTGTGCTACAGTGTTAACCTAGCTCTATAAATTCATCTCTTTCTCACAATTTTCACAACAACACACACAATCTCACAACTTCACAAACGGCAAAATCCTAAAAAAAAAAAATACTGTGATGCCAATATTTGTCTCAAAAAAATTCTTATGAATTGATTTGAGAGAAATTGGTGTTAGTCATAAAAAGAAAAAAAAATCAAAAGATAAAAAAATATATCAATCCTTGTAAAAAAGCTTCTGGAGATCTTGATCCATTTACAGTCCTCAATCTGAGGATCAGGTAATTTCTTTAACGTTTTTTTTGTATTTTTTTTTTACATATTTTTGTGTTTTTACATATTCTTGTGATTTTAATATTTTAAGCTTCTTTAAATTATATTTTGTTCATTTTTGGTCATTTTATGTGTCCTTAAATTACATTTGAACAAGAAATAATGTAAAAAATACTTAAAAATGGATTCTGGGCAAAAATCACATAAATGTTCATCGATGAACAGTAACTGTTCATCAATATTCCCAGAAATAATCGATGAACAGTAACTGTTTGTTCAATGAACAGTAACTGTTTTTTAATTTTCCCAGAATTTAATCGATGAACAGTAACTGTTTGTTCATCGATGAACAGTGAATGTTCTTAATTTTTCCAGAAATTGATACTGTTCATACACTATTCATGCACTATTCATTATTTTTCCCAGAAATGATCGATGAATAGTAACTGTTTGTTCATCGATGAACAGTACTATTCATCAATTTTTCCAGAAATAATAAATAAAAAAAATATAAATTTTGTACAAAAATAAAGTTTAATTTCTTCAATAAATCTGAGAATGCCCAACTATGAACAGATTATAATTTAATTGAGCTTAAAATATTAAAATGTGATTATATATATTTATTTGTATGAATTTTATTATTTTATTATTTGTATGAATTTTTATTGGTTTATGGATTTAATTTTTGATTCAATCTGTATATATATTTTTGGATCCGGTTTGTTACCCGCCTTTAACCATAAGGCAAGAGCGGGTCATTTACTTATTCCATTACATATTTTTGAGTCGGTTTGTCACCCGCCTTGAACCATAAGGCAAGAGCGGGTCTCTTTTATTTATTTGGTTTAATTGCTTTAATTTGAATAATTGCTATGTGATAATTAGATTTATTTGGGACGATTAAATAATTTTTCAAATAGGAACTCGGTCTGATTTATTTGGGTTGGGTTTAAGTAAATAAATAATTTGGCTTTTCTAACTAAAATAAATTAGAAATCATAGGTTAATAGAGGCCGGTTTTTCCGGGCGTCGGCTTTCAACGGGCCGACGTACCCAATTCCCTTACCCAGAATCGCATTGGTGCGCCTAACCAGTCTTTTAAAATAATTTGGCCTTAAAATAAAATTGGGTTTAAAATGGAGTCATTTTTATAAAAACGGTCCCATTGCCTAAATAATGGGTGGCGACTCAAAATTGTTTATAAGACCGATTTATCGGCACCGCATAAAAAATAAACACATTTTATCAAAAAACACAAAAAGGATGTTTTCGGGTCCTTCGGGGGGATTTTCGACGAAAACAGGACTTAATGCTTAAGAATTAAGGAGTAGAAGTTGAGATTGGTGATTAAAAGCAAAGAGAAGTGAAGTTACCATTGAAGCAAGTAAGTTGTGGTTTTTGAGTTTTGTGAATTGTTAAGTAGAATTCATGGTTTAGACATGTCATTGATGCATTAAATCATGCTCCAACTATTTCTTTTGTCAAGTTTTGCTTGTAATGTTGATTTTTCATGCTTTGAAGAGGTTGGAGAACCATCCTCAAAGGGGAAAGAGAAAGCCAAGGAGTAAGGCTTTCCAAGCTTAATCAAGCTTGTTAATAAGGTTAGTGCAATCATAATTTCACTTGTTTAAGTTGTTTTTGCATGGTTAGGGTTTTGAATATATTTTGGGAACTTTGTATGTTTTGTTGAAATTGCTGAATTTTAATGTAAGATGTGTTCTGCCGTGGGATTGGAACTCATTTTTGACCCCTTTATACTTCCCATTTGTTTCTGACTTCTTCATGAAAGTTGTATCTCTATTTTTCAGCTTTCCAAAACATATTCTTATGTCTAATTCCAATACTTGTAGCTCAACTTATGATTGAAATACCAAAACTGGTTCTGTTATGATGTCTTACCTGTATATTCGAAATTATTGTCCATTTTGACCACTCAAATGGCAAAATAACGTTTTATGTTCTTCATAAAAGTTATATCTTTACTTCTTATCTTTCCAACCCATCCTCTTGTGTCCAAATTGGATATACATAGCTCAACTTATGGCTGAAACACCCAAACTGACTCTGTTGTGTCGGGCCACATGCATTACTAAATTGAGTGCCCATTTTGACCACTATAATGATAAGATTAGGTTCTGAGTTCTTCATAAAAGTTGTTTCCCTATGTCTTGAGAATTCTCTCGTTCTGAATTGGTTTCATTTGAGTGTTTGGTGAAGTAGAAATGCAAGAAACATTGGACTTGGTTCTGCTGAATCAGGTCTGATCTGTTGGTCTGTGTTCTGAGCTTTTGTTTGCTATCTTACTGTTTGATCTGGGCTGTGGTCTCTTCTGAACATTTGTATCATTTTGTCTTAAATTTCTAATGAATCTGATTTCATTCAATTTGGAGACCCATAACTCAAATTATGTGTTAAAAACCCAGCAGAGGTCAAGTTTTGGAAATGCTGAAAAGTTCTTGATTCATGTACTTTTATACTATATTAAGTATATATACATTTATAGTGTTTTGAGTAAAACTTTTGAACTGATGAGTACTAAATGAAGAGGTTTTGATTAAGAATTATTGCTTTTGTGAAAGAATGATTTTGATTTGGGCTCTACTATGCATGATTGAGACGTGGTATGATGAGATGGATTTTCTTATTGTGAAGCTATGATCATATGCTAGGGTTATCAGCCCTTATAAATAGGCGGACGCACTTATTTGTGTGATGGGGTGGTGCTTTCATAGGCCACAATTGTGTGATGGGGGTGGTGCTTTCATAGGCCACGGTGGTGCTTTCATAGGCCACGAGTATGTGATGGGGGTGGCGCTAACATAGGCCACGATCAAATATGCTTATGTTCATTCTGCATGAGTATGAGCCTTAACGAAAAAAAAATGAAATTTTATTGTTGCTATAAAAGAATGAAGACATATTTGTATTTATAATCTTCTCATTGCTTTCAAAGTATTTGAATTAAATAAATGCGATTTCGGTATTTATATAGTTGAGTAATTTCAGATTTGACTTGGCTTTTCTATTTAATTTAATTGTTGGTTATTTAGCACCACTGAGTCTTCCACTCAGCGCGTTGATTTTTATCACGTGCAGGTTAGGAGCGGAGGGTGTTCTTCAAGACCAGAGGACAAGCATTAGAGTAGAGATCACATTTTGGGTAGGATATTTTGTAAATGGTGATTTTTGGCATGTATATAAAGATTGTATTATGGAGGTTGTATATAATAAGTTTATAATGTATTAAGAGTTATGATTATTGAAGGAAATAACATCTTATTATATTTTTGGTGTATGATGATTATATATTCCTTGAAAAGAATGTGTTTCGACTATGATGCGTATGATGGATATTTAGAAGTGCTTGTGGTATGTTATGTTGAATTGGAGTTTTGGGGTTTGGAGAAAATTGGAAGTGTGTATATTTTCTTTGTGTGGCAAGTTAATTTTTAGGGGAAACTCTTGCGAAATTTTCGTAGGAATTTCCTTAAATATTATTTTCGTTAACAAAAAAAAAAAAAACAAAACAAAATGTTAATTACTTGCCTCCTTATGAAAATTTAACCACTTCTAACTTGTGATCTAGCTTTAATAAGTGACATAAGATGGTGCTTCGGCATCGATTGTCGCATCCGCCGTCTGGTTCTCCGGGATTGGTCGGTGGGTGTTCCATTTTGTGGTATCAGAGCATGGGTTTAGACGATTCTAGGATATATTATTTGGTATGAGAGTTTATCCGATTTGGAGTCATGATATAAGTGATTTAAGTTAAATACATGCCATATTAGTCTGTTTTGGGAATTTCTCTCTGATGCGAATCCGCTGGTCTTTGTAGGTATTTAGTGATGTCTCAGCGCCTACCGGATGAGGAGGTGGACAGTCATGCCCCTCCAGAGGGTGCTATGTTAGAGGGCGGTAGGCCAGCCGGTGGTGTTGCTGGTGGCATTTTGGGTTCTGATGCAGAGCGCGCCTCAGCTATAGGGCAGGCTACTGCGGGTCCTGCGGGGCCTAATCAGGGTGATTTGGTACAGCAGTTGGTAGCTGCATTGAGGCAGGCTGCGGGAGCTGTTCCCCAGGCTCCAGTCGCACCAGCCCCTGTTCCAGTTCATACCCCGGTAGAGAGACTGAGGAAGTATCGTGTTGAGGATTTTATGGGTCGGAGAGATGATGATCCTTCTACAACAGAATTTTGGCTCCAAGCTACAGAGAGGGTTTTGGACCAGATACAGTGTACTCCTGCAGATAGATTGATTTGTGCTGTTTCCTTGCTAAAGGAAGAGGCTTACCTATGGTGGGAGTCTATGGTGAAGACAGCGAGAGCTGAGGATGTTCCTTGGGATTTCTTTCTCTCTGCTTTTCGGGAGAAATATGTAGGGGAGTTATACACGGATCAGAGGATAGCAGAGTTCCTTGAGCTTAGGTAGGGACGGATGACTGTCTCCGAGTATGAGCGGGAGTTTCTGCGGTTGAGTAGGTATGCTTCTAAGTTGGTCCCTACTGAGGCAGATCGGTGTAAGCGGTTTCGGAAGGGGTTACTGGATGAGTATAGGATGCACTTGACATCCCAGCCCCACACTACATTAGCTGGTTTGGTGAAGGCTGCTACAGAGCTTGAGCTTATTCGGAATGAGAGACAGGCCAGAGGTTAGAGGATCCAGCAGAGCAGTCAGTATAAGAGATTTCAGAGTGCTACATCTGGATAGACTTCAGGGATCCAATCTAGTAGCAAGAGATTTAGAGGCGGATCGCAGATGGGGGCCAGACCGGGCCAGACAGTTGGTCGGGGTATAGTTCCGAGATCAGCTCCTCCGGTTTCATCTGTTGCTAGTGGTGGAGGTACTGCATGGTCAGGTCTACCAATTTGCAGTCAGTGTGGCAGGAGACATATTGGGGTGTGTTGGAGAGCTACGCGAGCTTGCTATAGATGTGGATCCATTGAGCATTTAATTAGGGATTGTCCTATGACTGTGACTCATCCAGCTCACCAGGTTGGGAGGCCAGCTCCCTATGTTCAGAGAGGCAGAGGTAGAGGCCGTAGTAAGGGATATGGTACTAGGAGTGAGAGACCCGTGTCTGAGACTGTGGAGAGACCAGAGGCTAGAGCACAGGCGAGAGCTTATGCCATCAGGACCAGGGAGCAGCGGGATGCGCCGGACGTCATAGCAGGTACCTTCTCTATCTTTGACACTTTTGTACTTGCTTTGATTGATCCGGGCTCCACGCATTCATACATATGCATACATGTGGGTAGACTGGGTAGTATGCATGCTGAGACATTAGAGCACAGCGTTGAGGTTACTAGCCCTTTGGGTCAGAGTGTAGTAGTTGATCGGGTGTATAGAGATTGCCCTGTAGCCATTCATGGGTATGTATTTCCGGGTGATTTGATAGAGTTGCCTTTTCGAGAGTACGATGTGATATTGGATATGGATTGGTTGTCTAGACATGGGGTCATTGTTGATTGTAGACATAAGAGGATTTCGCTTCAGACTCCGTCTGAAGAGGAGATTGTAGGGCAAGTACTGTGTTTGAAGTTGTGACTGATAGACAGGCAGTAAATTCTTGATTATTATGTCAACTTGTTCCTGTTCAAAGGGTCGGTTGATCATTTGAGCAGCTTTGGCTCTCCAACTTGAAAGGAACGAGGAGAAGGGCTCATTGTTCTTTTGTTTAGTGGTTTTCAGCTCCCTCCGGGTAACATCCACTTCGATATTATAATGGTACTGCGTGTTGAAAGCATTGCATATGTCCACCCAATTCTTCATTTTGGAACGATCCAAGCTTACAAACCATCTTAATGCAGCACCAGTCAAAGATTGCTGAAACAACTGAGCAAGGAGCTCGCTGTTTAGGCCAAACGGGTTAAGGGCACCCACATACATTTTCAGGTGCGTTTTGGGACAAGTGGTTCCGTCAAACTTGTCCATGTTAGGCATCTTGAATTTTATAGGTAATCTTGCTTCGGGGAACAAGGACAAGGAGTCCATGTCCACCACTTCCTTGTGTGTTTTAAGGGCAGTGATTGACCTTTCCAAAAGTTCCAATTTTTCTCTCATTTTTTGAGCTTCCAGCTCAGAAGTAGTTCTAGAGGGCATGTCATCCAGGGCAGGGTTTGAGGACGTCGGTGCAGCGCTGGGTCCCTGATTGGAGGCAGCAGGTCTGCTTCCCCCGGTTGAAGCTCCATTTCCATTACCACCACCTAGTTCAGCTATTAGGGCAGTCCTTTGGGCGGCCAATGCCTCATTCATTCTAACCTCCATTCTGGCCTCCAGTTGTTCAATGAGGTTTTGGATGTCAGATAGTGATGCCATTGGTGCAATCGGGCTTGTTGGACTTGTGGGTGAGAGCTCAGTTGGTGTTTCGGGTACAGGTGGTCTTTGGAGGGGTACCTGTAAAAGGACATAGTCAAAATGATTAGACTATCCTATATAAGGTGTTTTCATAGGGTATGTGAGATAGTGTGAGGTAGGGTAGTGTAAGGGTAATGTATTTGGACTTGACCCTTGTGATGTGGGGTGGTAGGACCAAACAATGTAGGGTAGCGTTGGTAGGGTAGGACACCTAGGATAGGACCCCATGGGATGTGATATGTAAGGTAGAGTGCTTAGGGCTGGACACCTCGACTTTTCGTAAGGCCCTAAGTTCTCAGAGAAATTTTTTTTTTGGGCCTTAGGGGCCAAAATGTGAATTTTTGGGCCTTTGAGGCCAAAATGTGAATTTTTGGGCCTTTGAGGCTAACAAGTGAATTTTTGGGCCTTTGAGGCCAACATGTGAGTTTTTGAGCCTTTGGGGCCAAATTGGGAATTCTCGGGCCTTTGTGGCCAAATTGGAAATTTTTGGTCCTTTTGGGCCAAATTGGAAATTTTTGGGCCTTTGGGGCCAAGATGTGAACTTTTGGGCCTTTGGGGCCAAGATGTGAATTTTTGGGCCTTTGGGGCCAAAATGGGAATTTTAGGGCCTTAGGGGCCAAGATGTGAATTTTCGGGGCCTTTGGGGCCAAAATGGGAATTTTAGGGTCTTAGGGGCCAAGATGTGAATTTTCGGGACCAAAATATAATTTTTCAGGTCTTAGGGACCAAAATATAATTTTTCAGGTCTCAGGGACCAAAATGTGATTTTCCAGCTTTAAAATGGAATGTTTTTTTTTCAAGATTCTCTTTTCTATCATTTTCCAGACCCCCTTTTTTTTGTGAAGTATGGGATGAATGCGTGAATGCGCACAACATCACGTCATAATCTGTTCATGATATGCTTCACATCATTGGGTGCATACAGTCCTAAGGGATAGGTTCTATAGGCTATGACGCAAATAAAGAATAGGCTTATAAAGGGACCCTTGAACCTTGAGCATGGATATACCTAACCACATGTGAAATAAATAGTTTCGCGTGGGTCCAACAGTACGCATGCCCATGGGCCATCCCTACAAGGATTAGGGATGGTTTGCGGTAACAGGGAGGACGCTTTGGCTGTCCGTCGACATAATCAAAGAGACCTGCCGATCAGCGCTACTTGCTATCCAGACTCAGAAGTTTGAACAGAGAGAGAAGAAATTCATTTGAAATTCATTTTTTATACAATGGAGAAAAGGATTCTCAATCGTGCAAATAAATCAACAATCTAAAATGCTTTAATTAAATTGTACAATTAAGTCCACATTCTCCTTATCCATATTCTTAAAGAAAGAATACTTGATTCAATGTTAGGGTCCCCTGCAAAACAAAGCATAGTAAAATAATGCCCTAAAGAAGGGCTAGTTAGTTTACACAGCAATTGTAGTCCTCTTTATGCAAAATGATTACATAGTTCCCCAGTAGAGTCGCCAAACTGTGAACCCCTCCCCAAAATATCAAGGCATATGAATGCATGTGACTAAGGGCAGAAATGCACGTGAATGTATGAGTCGTCACCTTGTTTAGTTATTTTAGGGTGAACTAGGAAAAACCCTAAGTTGACTCCAATTTTAATTAACCTAATTATTAGATTAATTATCCCAATGTTAAGGCATGGTCTACGAACCCGAGGTGGATCCCGAGACTATGTCATGCTGATGAACTAACCAAAACAATGAATGCTTTGCAGGATAAATGATGCAATTGGACCAGTGAAAGTGTTTATCTGATTTTGACTTGCCGCTCGGGGTTAAATCCCTAATGTGCCTACGTACTTCCGTTTGAATGGAAGATCAAAGTCAACGTAGTTCGATATGCCTTTTTAAAAGGGCTTTGAATGGGTATGCTTAATGCATGGGTGTGTGTATGCTTCGTGCATTTTGTTTAGGCATTTTGCCAAAGAATTGATTTTTAGGCATTTGATGCCAAAAGTGTTGGTTTTAATGGCTTTTAGCCAAAAAGATTGATTTAGGCAATTGTTGCCAAAAATTGATGTGATTTAGGCAATTTATTGCCAAAAATTGGTTAGGCGATTTGTCGTCAAAGTGATTAAGGCATTTGTGCCAAAAGTTGGTATTGGAAGGTGTTTAGCCAAAAGATTTAGGCAATTTGTTTGCCAAAAGTGATTATTTGGGCGTTTGTCGCCAAAATGACTGATTTAAGGCTTTTAGCCAAAATGAATTGATTTAGGCAATTTTTGCCCAAAGTTGATGTGATTTAGGCGATTTATTGCCAAAAATTGGTTAGGCGATTTGTCGCCAAAGTGATTAAGGCATTTGTGCCAAAAGTTGGTATTGGAAGGCGTTTAGCCAAAAGATTTAGGCAATTTGTTTGCCAAAAGTGATTATTCGGGCGTTTATCGCCAAAATGACTGATTTAAGGCTTTTAGCCAAAATAAATTGATTTAGGCAATTTTTGCCCAAAGTTGATGTGATTTAGGCGATTGTCGCCGAAATGATTGTTTGAAGGCTTTTAGCCAAAAGATTGATTAATTCTAAGGCATTTTGCCAAAGCTTCTGATTTAAGCGATTTGTCGCTAAAAAGTGGTTAATCTAATTTATAGGCAATTTGTTTGCCAAAAATTGATTGAACCGTGGGCAATTTGTTGCCAAAATGTGGTTGATTTAATTGTAGGCAATTTGTTGCCAAAACGTGATTGATTAAGGCTTTTTAGCCACAATTATTGATTAATTGGACTTTAAGCCGGACTGTTCGAAATAAAGGCAATTAACCATAGTTATTAATTAACTAAGTCTTTTTATCCGATATTGTCGGAGTTTGGCATGAATACCACAATTATTGATTAACCGGGTATCTTAGCCTAAACATAATTAATTGAGGCAATTTATTTGTCAAATTCATGACGTGAATGCATTTATGCAGTTGTAGAATTTAGGAGTAGAAGAGAAATATGCATGAAGTGCTAAAATTAAATAGACAGGGTTTAATTATTACTTGGGTCAATCGTCGGCCACTTCTTAGCTCCAGATTAAGCTCCTCGTTTGGGGAATATTAATTAAAATTAATTTAATTTAAGTGACCAAGTATCACAACAACAAAGCAATAAAAACTAAATTAAAAATGCAGAAAAAGCAGTAAAAGAATCGCAAGGAGCGTAGGGGAGAAGGAGCATCCATCAACACAGACTGAGTGTGGAAAACAGAAGGCCCGGGGCTGCTTTTATAGGCAAAAACGGACTGTTTCGGCGGCCTGACCGCCGGAGCTCGGTGGCCGGGCCGCCGGATGCTCGGCGCCTGGGCCGTTGGGGCCGGTGGCTGGGCCGCCGGGTTTGTGGCTATGCTAATTTTTGTTCCGGAGGCTTTTCCGAGAGTTCCGGTCCAAAAAATATTCCGGGACCAGTTCTGCGACCCTCGTAATTTTTCGGACGTTTCAAGTACCATATTGGCATACTTTCGGTGAACTTTCCGAATGGCCTTTGGTCCGGCCGGACTGTTCGCAGTCCGGGAAAACTGGCTTTTTGAGCCTCAAAAATTAGGTATTCACAGGCGATTGCAGCCACTGTTGCCGGCGGCAGCAGCCGCCGGCGATAACGGATGCCGCCGCCTTTAAGGGCGACCACCACCGCCGCGGCCGGGAAAACTGGCCTTTTTTTTAGCCTCAAAATTTGAGTATTCACAGTCCGAAGCATCGAATGTGGTTAGTTGTAAATGGTTATTTAGAATCAAATATGATTCTACGGGTAATCTAGTCAGGTATAAAGCAAGACTTGTTGCACAGGGATTCACTCAAAGACCTGGTGTGGATTTCGATCAAACCTTCTCTCCAGTGGCAAAACATCCAACTATTCGGGTAGTACTATCAATTGCAGTAACGAAAGGCTGGAAATTAAGGCAAGTGGATGTAAATAATGCATTCTTACGTGGTCAACTCACTGAAACTGTTTATATGGACCAGCCGACGGGTTTTGTAGATGAAAAGGCACCCAATTTTGTTTGTCGATTGGAGAAATCCTTGTATGGGCTGAAGCAAGCGCCACGAATGTGGTATCATGAACTCAAATCATTTCTTCTTTCTGCTGGGTTTGTTCAATCTCACTCAGACACATGTTTATTTATTCAATCTGTAGGAAGTCATCTCCTATATATTCTTATATATGTTGATGACATAATTGTCATAGGGAGCAATGATTTACAGGTTGAGAAATTTATTTCAGCTCTAGGAAATCGATTCTCTATTAAGGATTTGGGCGAGTTGAGCTATTTCCTTGGTGTTGAGGTTGTTCGAACACCTAATGGGTTATTCTTGACCCAACAAAATTACATTCGAGAACTGTTGGAAAGAGTGAAAATGGAAGGTGCGAATTCCATTTCTTCCCCAATGGCACCATCAGTGACCTTGTCTTTAGATGATTCGGCACATATAACCGATGCTTCTATATACCGCACACTGATTGGGGGTCTTCAGTACTTGTTATTAACAAGACCAGATATTGCATATGTTGTAAATAAGCTGTCCCAATTCACTACTCGACCAACTGAAAACCACTGGACAACAGCTAAACGGCTACTGCGTTATTTAATTGGCACCTTCGATCATGGATTATTTCTACACAAAAATAGCAAGGGTGTGTTACATGCATTTTCTAATGCGGATTGGGCGGGGAACTGTGATGATAGAACCTCAACCAGTGCACATATCATTTATCTGGGTAAAAATCCGGTTGCTTGGGCTTCTAAGAAATAAAGAACTGTAGCTCGCTCCTCAACAGAAGCGGAATATCGATCGCTTGCTGCTACTTCTGCTGAGGTAATCTGGATTAAAAACTTACTCCAAGAGTTGCATCAAATAATAGAGGAAGTGCCAGTGATTTATTGTGACAATTTGGGTGCAACTTATGTTGCAACAAATCCAGTATTTCATTCACGCATGAAACACATAGCAATTGATTATCACTTTGTTCGCACTCAAGTTCAACAAGGCACGCTGCGTGTTTCTCATGTTTCATCAAAGGATCAACTGGCTGATCTATCGACGAAAGCGATGTCAAGTCGTGAGTTTCTTCGTTTGCAGTCCAAGATTGGCATTGCTCAACGTCCTGCCATGTTGCGGGGGTGTATTAGATAATCATTGTGAAACAGAATATTGTTTTGTAACTAGATATTGATAGGCTTGTACACTTTTGTATAGCTGTTTAGATAGGTCTCTCTCTTATCTCTTTCTGTATATAAAAACACTTACACATAATGAGAAAACAACAACTTCTCCAAATACTTTATTAAATACATACAAAAGGAATGTGTATGGTATACACAACTAGAAAAAAGGTCATAGTCTAAATTCGGAGAAAAGATATAAAACAGATTAATCAACTGTACAAAATATCACAGCACTTCCTCTCTAACAATTGGGTTTTTAATATGCAAATGAAGCATAATCTCTCAAACATATCATTTTAGCTTAAACATGTTCATCAATTATTGTTCGGCGGAGAACTATTGTTATGATATTATTGTTTCTCGTAGCTATATAGTAGTATTGTTATGGTGGCTTGGGTTAAACCACAAGCTAACATGCCTAGTCATTCTTTTGTTAGAGAGGCTGTTTCTTCAGCTCGTTTTGAGATTTGGAATGTAATTCCTCATTGAATGCAAACTAGTTTGGTTTCTGATTTAATTTAATAAAGCTTCTCCTCTGAAAAAAATTGTACTGTTATGGTAAATTACATTCTCATCCCTAAATTGCTCATATTGCAAATAATACTATAATCCCAAATGGACATTAACTCTTTGTAAATCAGATAGATTTAAATCCACAATTACGGAATGAGTTAACTATGGGCATAGTTAACATAAAATCTATCGACTTAACATGGTTGAGAGAGACTGGTAATTTTATGTTATTACCACTACTATGGTCCTAAATATTATGGTTCTACTGTAAATCTTGCTACAGCAATTATGGTTCTTTAAACCCATAGTGATGAACATTTTGATATGAAATTAACAGTAATTAGACAAATAAGCCTGAGTTCAATTTAGGGAAACAGTTGAGCATCGCTTGGCCTTTATAATGCCCTTTTATCATGGCCGATTGGTTTAAGTACCAGTATATTGAACTAAAAAACAACTCTTATATTCCATCCATCCCTGTTCAAAAAATTACAATTGCTATACTAGTTGGAATATGATTTACAAACTGTTATTTGATTCCCACTCCATATTTATCATAGCCCTGGGAATCCAGTCGAGCAGCACATATCAATATCAATATATACGTATTTTTCCTTCAATCTTACCACTTGGGCATAGTTAGAGCTATAAAATAGAAAATACTAAAAACAAAAAAATATAATATCCAAAATACATAAAGAGGAATAAAAATCAAAATAGAAAGCAAAAGAAAAAGAACCAAAAATAATCGATCTTCAGTTGGTAACTTCTAGATCAATCAAATTATGAGTACTTCCGGCCAGTAATCATATCCCCGGTAATTCCCCAAGCAATCTCATTTATTTAAAGGTATTTCATAAAATAGTTTTCACATTAAAAAAGCTTTTAAAATATAATTTAATACAGCCCTTGTTTTTCAATATTTAAAAATTCTTATATTTTTATTTAATTTATAATTAGAGATATATTCAGAAGAGTTCATGCATTTCAAAATTAAGTCCTCAAAATTAATAATTTTCCATTTTACGCCATCACCTAATTAAATATTTTACTAGATTCATGTGATGCTCAACTCCAGATCAAAGAGATGGACATTGACCCTGCGAATTATTATTCCTTGGTTTTAACTATCACAAAATAATTGCCTCGGGGATATTTTTTTGACTTACGTATGAATAATATCACGGTATGCCTTAAATCATTGAATTTTTAATCTCCCTGATAGAGATAATTATTGTGAATTAATTGAAGAAAGTGTATTCCTTTGGCAAACTATTTCATTATATTATAGAAAGTGTATTCCTTTGTGCCCGGGAATACAAGTTTTCTGGATAAGAATGTCCAAATTGGGTGGATCACTATACCTAGAACTTATAGCACATATACCTCTGTTGGAATGATAAACAATGAAATTTGAATGGGTTTGAAATAATCAACGGGATTTTATTAACTAGTTCCAATCATAAAGGGCACGTTATATTCTTGGAAGAACTAGTGGGACAACGGCCAAATAATTCAAAGAACCGTGCCATCTGTGCTATGAGCATATAACCTTAGAGTTTCATTAACAACCATATTCATCTGAAAGAAAAGATAGAAAAATAATAAACGAATAATGAGAATTAAATTGGAATGAAATAAGTATATATTTTACCAATGAATTAGATGTATATATTGTGCTTACAATCTTCAATTTGTTGATTTCATTTAATGTTGGATTTCTTCGGCCAAATAATTCAAGAACTTCCTTTCTTACTTTTTCTTGCCAATCTATGTGAATTGCTAAAAGAAAAATAGTCCAATTAAGTGCAGCACTAGTTGTTTCTTGTCCAGCAATATAAAATGTTTTGTACTCATCAACTATGTCGTTTATGGATATTTTCTTGCTCTTATTTGGATCCTGGTTTGCCTTAAGGAGCACTCCAAGAAAATCACTTCCATGGCTATCGGGTTCAGCCATCTTTGCTTCCTCCTCCCTCTTCCTTATCATCTTTAAGATGGATTCTCGTAACCTTTGTTCAAGTTTATCTGATTCGATATCATCCTTATTTTTATAAATTTCCTGCAATAGTGGAAGCAGACATCTTTAACTCAAACATTTCTGCATATAAAATAATTATCGAAAGGAGAAGAAAAAGAATCTTACTTTATCAAAGGAATTCTGACTTTAAAACTATTCTGGGAAGCAAGAATAAGAAGCTCCATTATCATGTCAAAAATATCCTGTGCTTCCGAATAGCTGTTTCCAAATGCTGTCCTGGAAATTACATCAGATGTTAATTGCTTGAATTCTTTCCATACATCAATCTCCTTGTTTTCATATTTCCTCCACCTTCCAAGCATCATCTCTACGCTTGTGATCATCACTGGAATCATATTCTGTAATTTAAATTGTTAAAATACAAGACATATTCTGGGAATTTATCCAGCAATAATAACAAAAACTAGAAGAAGAAATTACTTTTAACTTATCTCCATGAAATGTATGATTGGCTAGTCTTCGTTGCTTAATCCATTTTTCACCTTTAGTAGTTACAAGTCCATCCCCAAATAGTTTTTGTAAGAATTAATCTCAAATAATTCAATAATAACCTAGATCGTGCAAACCACTAGATTCAACAAAATAGATTGAATAAGAAAAGGTTGTGTACCTGACATCGTTGTTCGTCGATCTTGATGTATAGAATTAGGTTTGCAGCCTTCCAGAGAATTGAAGAATCGATTTTGCGGAAGCAGTACGAAAGGAACGTAAAACTGAATCGTATTCAACTCCTCTGGGGACCACGACCTTTATATACCTGTAGGGTTAGTACAATTTCTATTTCGGTCCTTTAACGAAATAGGAATTATATAATGGTCTCTACACTTAATATCTATAATTAGTTGATACCTCAATAGTCAATTATTCACAATCAAGACCACATTTGAAATTGACTTTACAATTGGACTGCTGTACATATTTAATTTTATATATTAAGCCCACAATAGAAAATTAAATCCAACAATCTCCCACTTGGGCGAACATATGTTAAATAAAATACATACACCAAAATGAGCTCAACAAACGCAGTCATACAAGGTATCCAAAAACAATCTCGTCCATTAGTTATATTGATAAAGAGCTGAAGAAACATTCGTCATAGATCTCATGACTAAGTTCATCATCAACTACATTACCAATACCCCTAAATGACACAGATTCATTATAGAAGTGTAGCATGAAAACTACATGTAATGTGATCATCATGTCTATTTCCAACTGGTCACCAACAAAAGTGAGATCAAGCAAAACAATAATAATAATACAGAGTGTAACCATCAACCAAAATGAGTACTCAACAAAATTTCATAATAAAACATATCCAAAATAAAATAGAGCATTCAAAAACATAATGTATGCATAAAGAGCAAACTCCCACTAAAACTAGACAGTCTCAAACAAAACGATACCCATATGAGCGGTGTGCTCATGGAAAACTTTCGGTATCACTGCCTTTGTAAGCGGATCCGCAATCATAGAGTTTGTTCCAATATGCTCTAAGGATATCTGTCCACTCTGTACCCTCTCCTTCACAGCCAAGAACTTAATCTCAATGTGTTTTGATCGAGAAGAGCTCCTGTTGTTGTTGGAGAATAAAACGGCTGACTTGCTGTCACACAATACAACTTCAGTGGTCTTTCTATTCCACCTACTACACGCAGCCCAGTGACAAGGTTTCTCAGCCAAATAGCTTGATTGGATGCCTCATAAGATGCTACAAATTCAGCTTCCATGGTGGAGGTTGCCACTAGAGTTTGTTTCACACTCTTCCAAGAAATAGCACCGCCAGCCAATAGAAAAACGTAGCCAGATGTGGATTTTCTACTATCTTGGCATCCAGCGAAATCAGAATCAGTATACCCAATGATCTCAAGCTGATCTGATCTCCTATATGTGAGCATATGTCCCTTAGTCCTCTGAAGATATCTCATGACTCTTTTGGCTGCTTTCCAATGATCCATTCCTGGATTGCTGAGATATCTACCTAACATGCCAACTATAAAAGAAATGTCTGGACGAGTACAAACTTGAACATACATAAGACTTCCTACAGCTGACGCATAAGGAACCTTTTGCATTTCCTGAATTTCAAGTTCACTCTTTGGACATTGTTGATTACTAAATTTATCACCTTTTGCAATAGGGGTATCCAATGGTCTAGAATTCTGCATACTAAATCTCTTGAGCACTTTATCAATATAGCTCTTTTGTGATAATCCAAGAATACCTCGAGAACGGTCTCGATGTATCTGAATCCCTAAAACAAAAGAAGCTTCACCTAAATCTTTCATCTCAAAATGCTTTGAAAGAAAAATTTTGGTTTCATGTAGCAAGACTTTACAATTAGTAGCAAGAAGTATGTCATCCACATATAAGACCAAAAAGATAAACCTACTCCCACTGAACTTATGGTACACACAATTTTCAACAGTATTTGCCTCAAAGCCAAACGAGACAATTACTTGGTTGAATTTAAAGTACCATTGACGAGAAGCTTGCTTGAGTCCATAAATGGATTTCTTTAATTTGCATACCAGATGTTTTGGATCTCCAATTATAAAACTTTCTGGTTGCACCATATATATTGTTTCATCAATGTCGCCATTGAGAAACGCAGTCTTAACATCCATTTGATGAAGCTCAAGATCAAGATTTGCAACTAAGGCCATGATTGTCCTAAAAGAATCCTTCGAAGAAACTGGAGAGAAGGTTTCTTTATAGTCAATCCCTTCCTTTTGAGTAAAGCCTTTTGCTACAAGACGTGCTTTATATCTCTCCACATTACCTTGAGAATCCCTTTTGGTTTTAAATATCCATTTGCAACCAATGGGTTTCTTTCCTTCAGGTAATTGAACAAGATCCCAAACTTGATTGTCTTGCATAGACTTATACTCTTCGTTCATTGCCTCAATCCACTTATGAGAGTCAGAACTCTGCATGGCATGATAGAAACTAACTGGATCATCATCTATCATGTCTACAGTATCCTCATGTTCCTGAAGAAACACTATATAATCATCTGGAATAGCACTTCTTCTCTCCCTAGTAGATCTCCTCAAAAGCATTTGAACAGACTCTAATTCTTGAGGTTGTTGAATTTGTTCTTGAGGAAGAATAGCATTGTCTTGAATTGGATCTTGAATAGTGACAGGAGCAACTGGAGTCTGTACGCTATCAGAAACAACAAAAGGAATGAGAACCGAATCATCCTTACTTGGTTCCTCTTCAAAGACAATGTTTCTTTCTTTATTTCTCCCTCCAAAATCAACATCCTCAAAAAATGTTGCAATTCTCGTTTCAAAAAAAGTTCTGGAAGTAGGATTATAAAACTTGTAACCCCTAGACCGCTCAGAATATCCAACAAAGTAGCTGCTGATAGTTTTGGAGTCCAGTTTTGTTTCATTCGGCTTGTAAGGCCTTGCTTCAGCTGGACATCCCCAAACATGAAGATGCTTTAGACTAGGCTTACGTCCAGTCCAAAGTTCATAAGGTGTTTTAGCAACTGCTTTAGATGGAATCCTATTGAGAAGATAAGCTGCTGTCTTTAACGCTTCACCCCACAGAGACTCTGGTAAAGTAGAATGACTAATCATACTCCTTACCATATCCATAAGAGTCCTATTACGTCTCTCAGATACACCATTCATGCTGGGAGTACCAGGCATTGTATATTGAGGGACAATTCCACATTCCTGTAGGAAAAGCGCAAAAGGTCCTGGACGTTGTTCGCCTGAACCGTCATATTTACCATAATATTCACCACCACGGTCAGATCGAACAGATTTAATCTTCTTTCCTAGTTGATTTTCAACTTCGGCTTTATAAGATTTAAACACGTCCAAAGACTCAGATTTTTCATGAATGAGATATAAGTAACCATAACGAGAATAGTCATCAATGAATGATATAAAATATCTTTGGCCATTTCTAGTTGCAATATGGAATGGACCGCAAATATCTGTATGAATCAGTTCTAAAACATTGGATGACCGAATGGCACCTAGTCTCTTTTGTTTAGTCTGTTTTCCTTTAATACACTCAATACAAGAATCCAAACCTGTGTAATCAAGTGTATCTAAGATACCATCAGAAACAAGACGCTCAATTCTCGATTTGGATAAATGACCCAAACGTCTATGCCAAAGTACAGCTGAGTTATCAATATTCAACTTTCTTTTGGTACCTCTTGTAGTAACATGCAGGGATTCATGATAACTAGTATCAATGTCTAACATATATAGATTATCACATTCATTCAAGCAACCAGTACCCAAAACTTTTGAATTCATAGATAAAGTGAATATACTGTCTCCAAAAGAACAATGAAAACCAGATTTGTCCAAAAAGGAAACAGAAATCAAATTCCTTCTAAAAGAGGGAATAACAAAAGTATCTATAAGATCCAAAAAATAGCCAGTACTTAAACATAATCTAAAATGTCCAATTGCCTCTACTTCAACCAGATCGCCATTTCCTACATAGACGTATCTTTCACCGTCAGTTGGCTTTCTGTAGTTGAGGCAGCCCCCTCTTTGCAAGCCAAATAGCAAATTTAGGACAGTCCTTTCTCAAGTGATCCGTCTTTCCACAAAAGAAGCATTTTGGCACATAAGGCTTCTTTTGTACTGGATCTACAGCAGTAGCAGCAGCAGGTTTCTCAATAGCCTTTTCAACAGTCTTTGCAAAAGGCCTCTTTCTTTTCTTGTTCTTGCCCTTCCCAGCTGAAGAAACAAAATGAGCACTCTCTCTTTTGTTAGAATTCATCTTTTCCTCCTCATCAACACAATGAGAAATGAGCTCGTTAAGAGTCCATTTATTCGGCTGACAATTATAGGAAGTCCTAATTTGTCCATACTGAGAAGGAAGAGAATTCATAACCATATGGACTAAAAGGTCATCTGGTAAAGCCATACCCAGCGCCTTCAGTCTCTTTGCAATCTGAGACATGCTAAGAATATGCTCCCGAACACCACCATTGCCAGCAAACTTCATGGAGGTTAATTTTCCTAAAAGTGTTCCCACTTCGGCTTTGTCATTCTTGACATAAGCCCTCTCCAGCTCGGCAAGATAGTTTTGAGCATTGTTCTTTTCAGCTGAGACAGAGTCTCGAACATGTTTTGGGACTCCTTTCTGCATGATCATCAGACCTAAGCGATTAGAACGCTCCCACTTCTCATACTGAACCCTTTGAACATCAGTGCTCGTATCAGTAAGAGGAGCAGGTTCGTCCATCCTGAATGCAAGATCCAAATCCATACAGCCCAGAAAGATCATAATGTCTGATTTCCAAGACTCAAAATTTGATCCCTCAAGTTTAGGGACACAATCAGGATTAAATGACATGTTAGCTGACATCAGAGAAAATAAACAAATAGATAAGTATAAGCTCACAATCCACAAATGAAACAATTCACATAAGTAGAGATTAAAAAATGGAAATAAGATACAGACACAACATTAATATTCTCATCTTTGGATGTAAAACATTAACTTGTAATTAGTATCTCAATGCAGCAATCAAATATTGATAACATAGTCCTGACAAATAATAAATCTTCCTTTGGGCCGATATATCATTGTCATGGAAAATAATCAAACAATTATCACATATTTATTGCCAAACATGTATTCAAAACTCAACCAGATAGCAACCTTCCTTTGGGCCGATTAACTATCCGCAATGAATTCTAATACACCTGTCTAATATTCTAAAATAAATCAATTCAAGCAATAGAGGTCACTTTGGTGACTTATTGATCAAATCAATTTATTTTAACAAATATCAAACACAATAGGGACTTAATCACTCCAAAATTTAATCTCAAGTCGACAAATTAAATCATTTAATTGTAATTAAAACAAAACAATTGCAATTAAATGAATTGATTGTCTAAATATTTAATAATCTAAAATTATTTAGTCCAAAAAAAATTATAATCTAGTCTTTAAGTCACTAAATTTGAGACTAAATTATAAAATAGGACTAAATATATTTGAATAAATAAAGTTCAGGGTCTAATCGAAAGAAAACAGAAAATTAAAGCCTAATCTGGAGTTACAGAAAATTTAGGGCCTAATCTGAAATTACAGAAAATTTAGGGCCTAATCTGAAATTACAGAAAATTTAGGGACCTAATCTGAAGTTACAGAAAATTTAGGGACCTAATCTGAAGTTACAGAAAATTAAAGGACCTAATCTGAAGTTACAGAAAATTAAGGGACCAATATGAAATTACAGAAAATTAAGGGACTAATAGGAAAAAAACATAAAATTAGGAATCTAATATGAAATTTTCCAGGGACCTAACTGTTATTTTCCATCCCTAACCTAAAAAACAAAACGATAAGGGACGGAAAATAACAGGTTCCAGCCCCTTTCCGCCGCCAACAATGGAGGTTTTTTTTTTTTTTTTTTTTTTTTTTTTAACAAGATCCAGCCAGCAAAGAAAAAAAAAATACCAAACGAACAATTAATCGTTAATGGCGTTAGTTCAAAACCTCTTACCTGTTCTTGGGAATCCGAAGAACAGTGAGAACAAAAATATATATATACATTTTTTTTTTTTTTTTCTTAAACAAAACCCTCAATCTATAAACAGTAGGGTAAACAAATAAATAAAAAAAAATACGAAAAACCAATCTAAAATCTAGCAATTATGCACAAGGCTCTGATACCACTTGTAAGAATTAATCTCAAATAATTCAATAATAACCTAGATCGTGCAAACCACTAGATTCAACAAAATAGATTGAATAAGAAAAGGTTGTGTACCTGACATCGTTGTTCGTCGATCTTGATGTATAGAATTAGGTTTGCAGCCTTCCAGAGAATTGAAGAATCGATTTTGCGGAAGCAGTACGAAAGGAACGTAAAACTGAATCGTATTCAACTCCTCTGGGGACCACGACCTTTATATACCTGTAGGGTTAGTACAATTTCTATTTCGGTCCTTTAACGAAATAGGAATTATATAATGGTCTCTACACTTAATATCTATAATTAGTTGATACCTCAATAGTCAATTATTCACAATCAAGACCACATTTGAAATTGACTTTACAATTGGACTGCTGTACATATTTAATTTTACATATTAAGCCCACAATAGAAAATTAAATCCAACAGTTTTATCATATATGATTCGAACTCCGGTTTTGGATACATTTTATCTTTATTGTTCAGTATCTCTTTAACCAGTTGAGGTTCAGTGACCACCAATCGAGGCCGAGGACCAAGCCAACTGATATAGTTCTTCCCTGCAACCAAATTGAAGATCAAGAATATTTAGTTGGAAATATTTCAATATTTGAGAATTTTAGTGAAAGGATCACAAGATACCATGTAGCTTTCTCCATAGATAATAGTGAGGCTGAATTCTGGAGAAAATTTGGTGTGATAATTCAATGGAACTATTGATGGATTCATCTCTCATTCTGATAGTATCTTTTACATTTCCATATAGAAAACTATAAGAAGGACCTTTTATTCCTTGTGACCTTAGTGCAGCTTGTATGACCACCATACTTCAGAAAAGAACTTGATCAGAACAAATATGAAGAAGCAAACAAATACACAACTTGAAACACAAATTATCATACTTCTTAATAACAATAAACTTGCAATTTCTCTCTGTATTTTAAACAAAATCTAGGTTTCAGGCGTTGGTCCCATTGTAGAAACAATGAAATCCCTTTTATTTTTCTTTCTTTTTTCTGCGAGTTAATGCATCGAAAATTATTAATTTCTTCCTACCATATTTGATGCTGTTTATAGAAGTATCCAATACGTTTGACCTGTCACGAACGTTATATAATAGGAAAATATTTATATATACCAGTCAATAGTTGTTTGCCATTAAAAAATATCCAAAGGTAGTTTTTCCTCTGTTATAATTGGTTTGGTGATCCATATATGGGGTCTATGCAAGTTTTAACCAAAAGACGAAAATAACCCTTTTTTTTTTAAATGTAATTCATTAATAATAATATCAAGAATTACAAATAAACATATAGACTAAATATAAAACTTTAGTTAATAGAGTTTGTTGATCTTTTAACGAAACAAAAGAATTCATATCTTTTATAATAGTGAAACTAAAATAAAAAAATATATAATATTAGATATTTCCACTTGGAGTTGATCTCGACAAAAAATATAAATCTTCATAGTAGTAATTAATTAATTTAGATGTCAAAATAATAACTCATCTAAATCTTATATAACTGGATTGCTTTTCCAATAATTTGCAACATATAACGAATACAGATGAATTTCCACCGGTATGTGTTAATAGCATCAGTAGAGGAATATGCCGAATTACCAGGCTCCATCAATTGAAAATTCACACATACAAATCAATATCTAAAGTTTCCAACTAACTAAAATCAAACATCATAGTTTTATTTAGCAATAAACCCTCACAAAGAAGGGATAAAAAAACTCCAAATATGGAGACAACCAATAATAATAATAATAATAAATAAATTGTTATAGAAAAAACAAGTATGAGTTTATTAAAGCAAAAGAAAATTAACAGCAAAATAAGGTAAAACGAAAGAGATAATAGAAAGTAGGAGGTGGGGATTACCGTTGATAAATAGTGGCAGCTTAAAACTAAAACTAAGGTTAAAAAACTAAGAAAAAAGAGAGAACGTTGTTACATATCATCTTTAAATTTGTTTTTTTTCCCCCAAATGGCAAATATTCATTTGGACAAAAATAACCTTATTTGTGCTAATTGTCACTATTAAACTGTTAAGTTTATAGTTAATATTTTTCTTATTTTTTTCACTACAGCTAATATAAGGATAGTGTAAGACAAGAAGACATGAGTTCCCTGTCGAAGTTGAAATGGATTCGACAATGTAAACCTTCTTTATTTCCTAATTGCTAATTATCCTACATAGAAGTAATCCAAAATCCAAATTCACCATTGCCTTTACTCTTAGTTGGTACTCCCTCTCTTCCAAAAAAATTGTCACATTTTTTGTCCTGCAATTTTAAGAAAGGGAAAAGGTTTTTGGCTCATGGTGATACAGGATCACTGCATTTAAAATGACACTTGTATCCAAATTTAGTATGTCAAATGTCACTTTCATCCTCACTTAAAATTAGTAGATTTGATATGAACGGGGAGAGATTTAAAATTTGAATTTAAAATATTTCTCTTTCATCATCTAATAACTCTATACAAAGCATTGGACAAATGAGATTATCAATGCATACGCTCGACATTTATTTTGTCTTTACTTCATCAATTAACAAATCATATTTTTCCAAGTGTCTTAGTGATTTATGAGACATAAATAATCATATGTCACTTAATTTTCCTTTGACTTGATTTTTTTAGCTACACTTTGTTATATTAAAACATTCAAATTATAATTAAATTAAGTAATAATTAAATAAGTCATATTTGTTATACTTAAATTAGTTCTACATATAAATTTCACTACGCTAATAAGTGGATTAAAGAATAATTAAGTTGTGAAATGCATAAAAAAATCATGAATATTTTCTAGAATTTTGTGTGTATAAAGATTGTTAAATTAGATGAATTAAAAAATATAATCATGAACTAGAAAAATAAGAATTATTGTGATAGAAAGTGTATGTTAAACATATATTGAAAATTTAACTACCAAACATGAAAATAAGTATTTTGTTTGTGGGTAGAGTGGCAAAATGATGAATAAATAGTAAAAAAAAACAAAACAAACAAAGGATTGAACTAATGATGCAAATACTTTTTACCACAAGGCTAACCTCATTTAAGTTTACTTTATACTTATTAAATTACATTTAATAATTAAGTTAAATTAAGACATTCATATATTGAAAATTTAATTACTAAGCACGAAAATAAGTATTTTGTTTATGGGTAGAGTGGCAAAATGATGAATAATAGTAAAAAATCAGACAAACAAAGGATTAAACTAATGACCTAAACATAATTATTAACCCTGCAAGTACTCTTTGCCATTAGCCTAACCTCATTTAAGTTTATTTTATACTTTATTAAGTTACATAAAGTTAAATTAAGACATTCAAATTGAAATTTAATGAAGTAACAATTAAATAAATCACAGGTCACACTTGAATCAAATTAAATTTAGATAATCTAATTCAAATTAAATTAAGTTACACCTGAAATTAAATTAAACTAAGTAAACATTGATTATATTACGCTTGAAAGTTATAACTCAAATGATATATAAGTACACATTTTGTATGAGTATAAATGAAATCTCAGGATCAATCCTTGTACAAATCATTTTGACACACATTTTCTTATGATAAGTCTATGCATAGAACATTCTCTATATATAAATTTTAATGTATATAGATAATGGCAAAAACTTAAATGGTTAATTTACACTCTATTAAATCATATTTAAAAATCAAATTAAATTAAGATATCTAAACTGAAGTTAAATGAAGTAACAATTGAGTAAGTCACACTTGAATCAAATTAATTAGATATTCTCCACATATAAATTTTAATGCATATAGATAACAGCAATAACTTGAATGGTTAATTTACACTCTATTAAAATTGTATTTAAAAATCAAATTAAATTAAGATATCTAAATTAAAGTTAAATGAAGTAACAATTGAGTAATTACACTTGAATCAAATTAATTAGACAATCTAACTTGAATTAAATTAAGTCACACATAAAATTAAATTAAAGTAAAATACCCTAATTGAAATTAAATCAAGTCGTCATTCTCAAAAAAAAAAAAAAAAAGAAATTAAATCAAGCAGTGATTGATGAAGTCTCATACTTGGAACTAAATTAAATTAAGACAATCAAATTGGAACGAGATTAGTAACAATTAGTTAAAGTTGCACAAGAATAGTAGTATCACACTTGACATGGTGGATTAACATGGCCTACTCAAACACTTATCGGTAAATCGCCATGAATACTTAAAGTTGAATAATTTAACTCACTGATTTTTTAATTCATATATTTTAACAGAAAAGGTGAAAAACCATAAAAAAATTTATCTAATTGACTGGCGCATGAATAATTTAACTGAATTTGAGATGGCGATTCCCTAAAATAATCTCGTATATCTCTAACTTTAAAACAAATAAAAAGGCTACGGGTTTTTATACACCATTAGAAGGCGTATACTGAGTACAGTGAAACGACCCACACCATTAGAAGGCGAATATGTTACAAAAATCAACACGGGCCATGGCTGATTTAAGGTTTGTGGAGCATTCATTCAAATAAATAATTAATCGGTAAGGTGATTAATTATTCTTTAAATAGCTGGACCTTATTTCTAAAGTTTTGATCCATTTGCAGTTTTTAAGATATCTCTAATTTATTTTGGAATAGAATATGCCCAATTTTATCCATTCATGTATACTAGTGCAAAGAGTGTTCCTAACGAAAGATAAATTTTTCGTGATGGGTTTTTCTAGTCTCGATTTGGGAATAAGTAAATTCTTCCAGACCAATGGATAAGATACTAGCTATTACTATCATATTTGGTATATTGATATTGTGTTCTTCAGTTCTTCATTCCTTCGGTAGGGATATTATCTCACCAAACAATTTGCTTAGAGATGGAGAAACTCTTGTTTCATCCGGAAAAAGATTTGAACTGGGGTTCTTTACTCCTGCAGGAAGTTCTGATAATCGAAGATATGTGGGAATCTGGTATTATAAAATAAATCTAAGAACAGTTGTGTGGGTTGCCAATGGAGATTCCCCACTTATAGAAACCGGTGGAGTTTTTGCTGTACATTATGGCAATCTTAAGGTATTGGATAAATCTGAAAAACTTTACTGGCATACAAATCTTGATGGACCTTCAAATCCAAAATTCTATCTAGAGGCGAAGGCTGATTGCTTGAAGCAGGAGGCACCTGATTATGTGCCCTCTCTTGGGCGAAGGCAGCAGCTATTATCTCAGTAATGGTCCTTAGCTGGGCTGGAGAGAAACCAGTCTCATTCACAGTGTTGTCAGTCATTCCTACCAAATCTGAATCAGAAGCTGAATCCGATGAACTTGAACGAACCACAGGACAAACCAGAGCAGGCTCGGGGATTGGGGACACTCTGACCAAACGTTGACCAGGGCGTCGGTGCCAAGCTCTCGAAGCGATTTTTCGAGATGAATCAATTCTGACTGATAGATAGAAATACCTGAGTTAAAATAGGTCCTGCATGTATGCATGAGAAATAGCAGCACATAGAATGAGGAATGCAGTTCTAATGTGCTAATGATCGGTATGGAAATAAGATCTCGGTTTCAATGGCTGGACCCAAAATTCGGTGTGAATAACATACCAATAACTTATTTTGTATTCAAACATTTCTGGCATTATCTGTCGTCGACTGTTCCTTTTGGATTTTACAGTCGGCTATTTTCTCTCAAATTCTTAACTTTTGCCTTGGAGTGAAAGGACTTCCAAGAGGAACACTTTTATTATCATTTTTTTTTTTGTATCCTTACTTTTTGCCTTGGAACATATGGTCCCAAGCAGGATCTCATTTTGATTTGTTACAAATTTTGTAATCTCAAGCTTACTTTTAGATAATGCAAGAAATGTGAAAATACAAAGGAATCGCAACCCCCTTATAACTCCCTTTTCTTTTGGGTATTAATTCACTATAAACGATTGCATTATGTTATTCAAAATGAATTAGAGGTCCACTCTCAAAAACAAGATCAAACGTCCATACCGAAAATTAGCTCTTATAAATGCATGGCTGAAACGAAAAGTATTACATGGTGCATGAATGTCACAACAGATGAGCAATTTATAACATACAGGGGAATAGGAGTTGGGACATGCATGCCTTCCAACCTTATCTCTTCCACACACGAGTTCCGTTGGTATAAATTCCGACATCTGTTTCCTAAGGTTTGGTCTAATCTCGATAACCAACAGGGGGTTTTGAGATTGACGATATAAACTCTCGGAAATGAATGCGGCAGAACAACAGCAAACAGAATCAGGTGTTCCTTAGGGGAAGTAACTAAGGTTTTTTTACTACATGCAGGGGCTTTAGTCTATTAGGCTTACAAAGTCCGGGTTCCGCAAACAGGATTCGGGCTTTTTTATGGGCCTACTCCTTTTGACGCACCTTTAAAGGTACTAGGCTTGCGGTTGGTACATTTGCTAATTCTTGGGTGGATGTACCTAAAACGCGAGGTTTAGGCTGGATCCACCTTCGAAATTAACAAAAATACCGAAGGGCATCATGGGTAGAAAGTGGTGAGAAGAGAGAAATGCGGTATGCATGCAAGATCCTAGAAAAATAAAGGAAAGCACATAAACACATACGGACGATTAAAGAATTTTCCAACGGCTTTCTAATCAAATTTTATTTAGAAAAAGTAGGCTCTAGAGTCAATTCCTAATTGCAACCATCTAGTTATTAAAAAATAACCGGGGATTAGTGGATGCTTTCCCCAATGAAGTCGCCAATCTGTTTTCGCACCGCCCCCGAACGATCCGGAAAATGCTCGATTTTATTTTTAATGGAAAAGGTGATCTTTATTTTGAACAGTGGTGACAAAACCTTTTAGGAATACGATGCCAATAAATCGGTCTTATAAAACATTTGAGTCGCCACCCATTATTTCGGCAATGGGACCATTTCCAATTAAAAGTGACTTCATTTAAAACCTAATTTTTATTTAAGGCCAATTTAGAGAACTGGTCAGGCACACCGAGTGCGATTCTGGATAAGGGAATTAGGTACGTCGGCCCGTTGGAAGCCGACGCTCGGAAAATCGGCCTCTTTTAACCTACAACTTCTAATTCATTTTAATTTAGAAAAGCCAATTTATTTATACAAACCCAACCCGAATAGATCGAACCGAGTTCCTATGTGGAAAATTATTTAATCATCCCAAATAAATTCATTCATTGCATTCATAATCATTCAAATCACACCAACCATTCAACCCACAGCAGTTAAGTCAAAGTAATCAAAAGACCCGCTCTTGCCTTATGGTTAAAGGCGGGCCACAAACCGAACCTAAAATACATTCTACCCAATTTAAATCCAAGAAACCCTAAAAACCAGAAATCATGCATAACATAATATTAACGTACTAGACTTGATTAAACCGCAATCTGCCCACAATCGGTTGTCTCTTGAATTATTAAAAGAATTGGATATTTATTTGATTGCACCAAATTATTATTTTAAAAAGGATAAAAATTATTTCTGGAACCCAGAACAGTCGCGTCACGCAGCTGTTCTATGGAAGAACAGTTGTGTGATGGATCCAACAGTTGCGTGACGCAGCTGTTCATGATTTTGGAAAAACCTTCAGATTCATCAGTCGTTTATTTCAAATACAATATTAAACAAAAAATAAAAGTAAAATAAAATCATAAACACGAACAGTTCCGTCACGCAACTAGTCGGGGTTATATCATTATGTTTTGGACATGAATAGTTCCATCACACATCTTGTAGTTGCGTGACGCAACTGCCCGGGTCTGTAACTACTTTTCAAAAACCCTTTTTACGTTTTCCTTTTATCAAAACTTGTTTTAATATAACTCAGAAACATCTAATAATGGGCAGGATACCGTTTAATCAATATCACACTACTAAAATATCAACAAAATAAATAATAATAATGAATTAACAACTAAAAATACCAAGAAAAGTTTTAGATAATTACCTAACCCTCAGATTGAGGATTGCAAACAATCTGAACGTCTTAAGGAACGAGATTTCAAAGTCTCAGAAGTCTTTGTTCACCAAGCTTTAACAAATATCCCCTTCTCTTTTGCTTTTCTCCTTTTTTTTTCTTTTTGTATGATTTTTGTTTTAATCTAATTAATCACTAAAAGCTGTTTTTTTTTCAGGACAAATCAGAAGAGTTTCTGTAGAAAAACCTAGCTGCAATTGTCTCCTTTTTTACGTCCTAAAAATCCCCTCCCATTAAGATAAAAAACGCAGTATTTATATGGTTAGGGCAACAGGGGATAGCTACGTCACGCAACTGACGGCTGCGTGACGGACCCGATAGCTACGTGACGTAGCTCACTTTCTGGACCGTTGCCACGTATCCAAACAGAATGTAAAACCGTTATGTCGGCTTTCAAGGTGACGTCATCTTAATTGGAGTTGCGTGACGCAACTATCAGTGTCGTCACGCACCTTATAGCTGCGTGACGCAACTCTACTATAAATCAGTCACCCTCAATTTGGTTTAAATCAATCCTTGATTTTAAAGACTTCCGGTCAACCATGATTCCTCATTCCGCATCCTCGTATCCTCACTGGTTAGGCGGGGGCGTAAAGACACGCGTCAACATTACTGAAATTAGAAAATTTATTTTCTAACTCTACGGTGAAGAAAAACAGAGCTGTAATTGGGACAAAGAAGAATCTACTTCCTGGAAAAGTTAAACAAGTTTATTAATGAATAGTAATTATTGCACAACACAAACATTCACACGAAATGCTTCCTAAAGTACTAAAATGAACACACAACCGATCAAGCATATGGCACAACATCAGTATCCACAAGTAATTACACCTTTAGGTAATCAAACAAGTGGAAATTGGTCAGTGGCGTCACCGAAACATCGATGAGCCATCCTCACACATGGCCCATCCTCTTATAAAGTGTGCACCAAGGAGCCGATCCCCCGTACATGGCCGACCGATCTAATCCTCGCTTGACCAGCCGTCTCATTTTTTTCTTATACTCTCTTTTCTTTTCCATACCAACACGAGGCCACCCTATGGTTTTCCATATAATCCATATCATGAGATGCACACGGGGGCGCCGATCTCCCCATACATGGTTAACGGTATCGAAGACCGCCCTCATAAACCCATGGTGACCTACTTCATCCCAATTCCACGCAAACAAGGCAAATATATGCACAACACAAATAATCAAACAATGCAATTACATGCAAGCATATTCAATAATTAAATGCTATCATGCAAGAGCGCAAATAGACATTCATATACCAACTCAAATGAATATAAGAGTATTAAATAATAATATAATATAATAGGTGGTACTTGAAAATAAATAAATAAATAAAGACAAAGCTCTCTATAGTAATGAATTTATGTATGATGCAAATGGTAAATACTATCTATTATTATTTACTATGTTAGATGGAAAAAGACCCAAGTTTCGATTCTAACTTGTCAAATCAATGAACCGACTAGAGTGATTCTAATGAAATGAAATTGGAAGGAGAGAAAAGAATTAAATAAAGCATTCCCCTAAATAATAATAAAGGATTATCCTAAATAAATCCTATAACCTATTTACAAGTAAAACTAATCTAATTATCGACAGAATCTCCCCTAAAAATAGGACTATCCACCTATTTAAATATCAATAATTTCGTTAAATATCCATTCAACCCACATAGCCCATCCATCGGGCAACCAATCAAGTCAAATTTCCCATCCTCCTTTAATAGCCATATCACAATACAACCATAATTTACAAAGTAAAATAACCCTCAATTACAACTGAAAGTAATCTTCTCACTTATTACAACAATATTATCAATCACTATACTTTATATCAATAATTAGTTCTTTAATTAGTTACCAAATAAATAAAATCCCCTTTATATATATATATATATATATATATATATATAAACAAATCTTTATTTCATTAACCTTACACAAGGTATGAATATCATTTAATAAAATTCTAGACTAGCCACTAAGAGTCAATCCTTCAATTGGACTATAATAAAATAATGTATCTTTTGAGTAACCCAATTCTCCGCTTAAATATAATTCAACTAAAGCTTCATAAACTTTCTTCTTTTTAACATAAAATACCACTTCTAGGTATTGCTAAGGTTTATGATTGAATCGTTTATCTAGCAAAAGTAATGTTATCCAGTAATAACCAACACTAACTAACAAAAGCATTAAAATATATCCAATTCTTTGTTAGTTTAGGTAAAATGATACCAACTATCCGCAATAGTTATTTCCCACCAAAATAATAAGTTCTCATTGACCTAAACTTAAATATATACATAAGTTTAACTTATTTCTCATTACGATGTAAAATTTCAGCATTATAGCTCATTCAAAATGAATATAAATTTAATACTTCCTTAATAAGATCTTAAAAACTTAGCATTTAGTTAACTAGCTTCTATCAACCTAAAGAATCCTTAATCCTTCATAAGAGTTTATAATAAAAGCAATAATCAACCATTTCTACATATACATTCAGTTTATATACTAATTTAAAGGACAAAAATTGGAATTCCTACTTATTTTCACATAAAGAGTAGCTAAATAGTTAAATATCTATCGAGGTTCCCTAACAAGAATCATATTCGATTAACTATTTAGTCGAAATCAACTTAATCAACTAATAGTTTTAAATTTGGAATTTATACCAAAAATGGGGAACTAGGTCTTAGAGCATACCAATCAAAAATTGGACTCTGATTCCATGATCCGCGCGAGGAGAAGATGATTCTGCCTCTTGGGTCCTCGCCGGAGTGTCACCGGGGGTCACCGTACCGCCACCAGGAGCGGTGGTCAAAAAAATCCAACTACACCCAAAAATTGCAAACCATACATCTATTTGTTTATTATGATCAGAAGATCACTAATATGTGATCAATTTAACATGGATGTTAAGCATTTGGCCAAAAATCGACCTAGAATGTCCGGTGGTCATCGCTTTGGGTTTTTCGATTCTGACCACCGTACTCGACACCGAAACAGTATAAAGAAAGAGGGAGAGGAGAGGAATCGATCGACACCTACCTCGAAGCCTCAAGTCACTGAAAACGGCGTGAATGGCCTAAAACAATGCTGCGACGATGTCAAATCTTGCCAATAAGTTTTCTCTCAATCAGGGCTCAAATCTCGCAAACCAAGGCTTGAATCAAACTCCTTGCAACAAGTAGATGGCTTTAGAGTGTTCATTCGTCGAAAATGGTGGCCGGTGGCCAGAGAACGAAAGAAAGGGAGGGGGAGAGAGAGGTGAGTAGCACCGAGGAGAAAGAAAGAAGAAGATGAGAAAAGAAAAAAAATCTAAGGTTTCTAGGCTATTTCGATTCGATTCAAATCGGTTTGGTCCAACTCAATGGTCTAATTCGGTTCTTGCTTGATTTACGGGTTTTTCACTTTGTTTCAGAAAAATTCAAACTGGTTTACAAGTCTAGTTTATCAATAATAAAAAATTTTTTTGCTAAATTTCATTTGTTAAAATTTTCAATTAATTTTTTAGAAGAAAATTTTTTGAAAAAAATTTTCCGGGTCATTTCACTGCAATTCTATAAATTTCCTAGTATAAGTGCACAAATATAGCCATTTTACTAATTAATTTAGGGGGATTTTGGTATAAAAATATATAAGTATTTGAATCGTATCAAAAATAATTTTTGAAACCGTCTAAAAACGGTTCGGTTCCGGTTCCATCTTTTTAATAACCAGAATCGACGGTTCTAGAACCATGGTCATACCTACTACAATGGACTTAAATAAAACAATTTCAAAATACATCTTTATTAGTTAATTTATTTTCAAAACATCACTTAGAAGTAGGGTCAAAATGTCTTTCCTTCTTTAAAATATACATTTATATATATATAGGGAAAGATATTTATAACATCATAAATTTTTGTATTATAATTATGCACGTTCATTCATCGCAAATGGTTCCATAACCCATAAGCCCAATTGAAATGCAATTAAATACTAGATCAATCTTATTTTCACATAAATAATAATAAGAGTAAGTTACTTTAAGTGATAATAAAACCATATATATGGCTTATCTATATACAAACGTTAAAAGTCTATAGAAGCTTTAATTACATATATATGCTCATTTACATATGAATGTTCTGTTAATGTTCTATACATCATAAAAAATTCCAAAAAGAAACAATATACACAATAGCTACAACAATAGCTTCTCTATCTATATTAAACAAAAAGAAATCTCGCAACTAGCAGGACTCACTCTCCTACTTTCTCCATTCTTTTTTCCTGCGATAGTACAGAAAACACTATCGCTAAGAAAATTGCTTAGTGGTGCATATATATGAAATCAAGTGTAATTTTATATTTTTCTAATGTTAACCATAACTGTAAATAAAGCTTTAGATCAAAATCCTTTTCATTTAAGCTTTCTTAAAGAATAATCTTTCTTTCATCTCAATAAAGAGTTTAGTAAGAAAGTATATCAATAATAGTAATAGAGATTCTTGCCTCGAAAATCAAGTTAACTACCCTTGTGTTAAATTGGTCACGGAGCATCATAATTATTGAAAAAGCATCAATTCAAGAAGATTGACAACATCCAATTTAGTCTCAACAACTTAAATAGACTCAATCCTATGTGTTCATTAAGACAAAGTTAACCTCAATCTGTGATATAAATCTCAATAGAAGAGGGACAATCCCAACCTTATCTAGGAGGGAATAATATCATTTGCGATATCATTCTTTTCTATATTCATATCAATCATAATATCAACTTCAACCAATGAAGTGATATCGGCAGGGTAATAACCATGTCTATTAATTGCTGTGAGACTATAAATCATTTCATATATTGAGCATAACTAAAACATAATTGCAATAATCCATTTTCATAAACACTGCTAAAACATTCATTCACGGCCACCCCTCATACTACAGTTAATAATTGCCCAACATCCTCCTTTCTCATACAAACAATCTTTCAATTTAACTTTAATAATCATTAAAATTATAAGATATCAAATCATATTTCTTATCTTTTAAAATCGATAAAATTTTCATTCTAATATTTCTTTTTATTTATAAATCATTTTATGAATTTAGAAGGTGAAATCAAATATATTTTGGTTTTAAACAAAG
This sequence comes from Jatropha curcas, assembly GCF_041381405.1. Classification (NCBI taxonomy): domain Eukaryota; kingdom Viridiplantae; phylum Streptophyta; class Magnoliopsida; order Malpighiales; family Euphorbiaceae; genus Jatropha; species Jatropha curcas. Next base: position 17,993,101 of record NC_143152.1, on the reverse strand, counting down.
TAAGAAATGAGTAATGCACTAACCTGAATTGGAATGCTCCCCTAGCCTTTCGCCTCTACTTATTGACTTATCTTCCAATCCCCTTCTCTCAAAAACTGTAGCATGAAATTAATATTCATATTAACTTCACACTACCCGATAAACACACACACAGACTATCATAGGAATGCAAATTAAGTTTTGGAATGTTGTATTCATGCTTTTCCTTCAATTTCAATATGCTTAACCAAGTACCATATGACCTTAATTTAGGAATGAATTACTTTATTTTCAACACTTAATCTCATCCTAGAATCATAAAAATAACAACTAAATAATAGGACTTAATAACATATCAAAAGCATATTAAACTCTTTACAAACTAATGGAATATAAGTTTTCCATTATATGAGTAGTTTGCCTTTCTTTGGCTATATCTCTAGTTCCTCAAATCTATTTATTCTAAAATTTTAATAGTATCTTCCTCACATGTCAGGCTACTTCCATATAAACTTTCATGAATTTTGGAGCTCATTTGCATAGCCAAACACCCTAATAACACTACCTGATTTTAAATTAAATTCTATATTGAGCAGTGTGCATATAATTAGTTATAACTTCATTTCCTTTTATCCGTTGCACTTGCCCTTTTACCACAACATCCCAAATGTCCTAAGATAGTTCTTTGTAAAATTTCATAATTTTTGAAGTTCATTCTGAATTTCCAATTGGCTCAAAAGTAATAAACCCTTCAATGAATTGGTTATCTCCTTCCATCAATCATTAAATTCAATCTCATAACCTTAATTAGTTCATCATGTACTATCATTAGACTATACTAATCAACCATTATAAATCATCCTTTCAAAGTCACAGAACTTGACCAAATCATCAACAAGACCAATTCATGAGTTTTCTTCCTCTTTTCTAATTCCAAATATAAATTCATCATTAAACCAATTCAATCCATTTATTATCCTCTTTAATTCTAATTAAAATCATTTAATTACAAAAAAACCTAATTTGCATACTCAATCTTAAAACTAAACATACTAAAACCATATAATCATAAATTATAGAAAGAATTACTAACCTTTAGTACTTCTTTGCTTGATTTCCACCTTAAATCCACTTCTTCTTAAATCAACTTAAAAATGTCCTCCTCTCTTTCTTAGTGCTCAGCCAAATATAAGAAAGAAAGAAGAGAGAGTTTTCAATCAAGAATGAGGAAGAAAGAGTAATAGGTTGGCCAAATTTAAAGTAAAAGGGGAAGATGTGGAATTTGTCCTATAGTGATTTTATGATTACTAACCTAAGCTTTATCATAATTTCCATCCTTATCCCACCTTGATAACATTTCAATTCTCTCTATTGTTTTGTTTTGTTTTGTTTTCTTTTTTATTTCTTTACCTTTAATCATTCTCTAAAAATTAATAATTCAATTACACCAATTAAATCCTTAACCGAACACTTTAGACATTTAAATGTTAATTGTTTTAAGTACTAATTCAAAATACTTGATTGAGGAGCTTCATGAGCTAAATTCCCATTACCATGATTTAGGTACACTTAACCTTATTAAAATTTAACTTTAATTTGCATTATAACTTATAATTAGTAGTCCTACATATTAAAATTAAGATAATCCTAATTATTCTAGCTATCCAGATAATATTAAGTAACATGATAATCTCTAGAACTATGTAATCGAGGGTATTACACAAATTATTAATTTTGCAAAGCAAAAAGTAAAAACTAAAAGTTTGGGAGGCAAATGTATATTTTTAAAGTATAAATAAAATTTATAAGAAAAAATAAATAAATTTTGAAAAGTTTGGCAGGTGATGGCCCCTTAAGAAGACAAATAGTTTCCTCCTGACTGTAAACCACCATTGATAAATTATAATTAGACAATCATGACCTACAACTAGGGGTGGCCACGGTTCCGGAACCGGCGGTTCCGGTTCCAAAAAAATTGGAACCGGAACCGAACCGAAAAGATCCGGTTCCGGTTCCGGTTCCGGTTTCGGTTCCGGTCCGGTGACAAAACCGACGGTTCCGATCGATTTTCCGGCGAATCGCATAATTTTAAATTTTAAATTTTGAAAACCGGTTTTCAAAATTTAATAAATTTGTGAAAGTTATTTAAAAAAAATACACCTAAAAAATTAAAAAATTCTTCAATTAAATTTATTTTTTTATAGACTTGAACATAAGAATTTTTTTAAAAAAAATTCTTCAACTGAATTTATTTTTTATTAATAGATTTCACACCCAAAAAAAAAAACTAACAGACACAGACGTGTTAGGCGCACTGAAAGGAAACAATGAATTAGATTTTGAAAGAAGAGATAAGGAAAGGCCAAGAAAGTTAGAAAGGTAGGCCAAGAGGGGGTCCCACTTGGGTATAGATTTTTATTTTTCTTACTAACCCACTTTGCTAGTTTGCTTAATCCATTGGTGGTGATTTTCTTTTGAGGATTGTCAATATCTGGGTTATTTTTCAATTTCAAATGAATTTATTTTTTATTTAAAAAAATTTGAACATAATTTAAAAAAAAAAAAGACTTGAACTTAATTTTTTTTTAAAAAAAAATTAAGTTGCCTACGTATCCTCTTGGGGTTTAGAGGAATCAAAGCCCACGTAGTTCTTACTTACCTTATACCAATTTCACCCCATTTACCTTAATCGCTATTTGCACCACCGTTTGATGTTCCCGTTGAGGATCCATCGTATAAATCATATAAATCTTCATTTTCTTTTGGATTTTCTTGGGCTCTTAGTTCGGCCTTGGTCCAATCATCCAAGCATGATTGTGCTTCTAATGAATCGGGTGTCATACGAGATCGTGTTTCATCAAGTATGTTACCTCCTTGACTAAAAGCTTGTTCAACCGCAACAGTGGAGACCGGAGCTGCTAAAACTTGTTTTGCAATTAAAGAAAGAATTGGAAAAGTATTTGCATGACGACTCGACCAATCTAAAATTGGAAAATCAGTATCTGCATAATTATCACCAAACTCAAAAGAAGTGGTTAGATAATTATCAAATTCAGAAAAAGAACTGGATTCCCTTGTTCTTTTTTGTTTTTGTAGTAAAACTTGTTGAGCAACACTAACACCACTTACCCTTTGTGTTGGAGTTGGAAATTGTTGAATACTAGATTGAGAAGAAGTAGAAGTAGATGAACTAGAAACTTGAACAAATTCATTATATAATTGCATAATATTTTGTTTAACTTCATGCATTACTACATTTATATTAACATTATCTTCTAACTCAAGATTTAATGCATCATAATAAATAGTCAAATAATCATATAAAACATCAATTTTACATCTAGGATCAAATACAATAGCAACAAGATAAAGAGGTGGTATATTTTTAAAATAAGATAACCATTTTTTTTCATTGAAAAAATACAATCTTTTAATAAATCATCATTTTTAAATTCTTGGAGTGCACTAACAATATTAATACATATAGGTAAAAATAAATGAGATGTAGGATAATAAACCCCACTAAATTTATAGGTAGCATCATTAAAAATTTTTAAAATATCTAAAATTTTTGCACAAATATCCCAATTTTGTGGATATAAATTAATATCCTTAATATTATTAGTAACAAAAAAACATAATAATTCTTTATAAGAAAAAGACTCGTTTAGTAATTCATATGTTGAATTCCAACGAGTTGGGACATCCCTTGGAAAACGTTTTGGTTTTTTATTATTTTCTTTACAAAATTTAGCCCAACTTTTCATCACTTGGGGATGTCCCCATAAATATGAAATAGCTTTTTTAATTGGAGAAATAAAAGATTCAAGAATTTTTAAACCATCTTGTACACATAAATTTAAAACATGGCATGCACATCTTATATGAAAAAATTTTCCACCAATATTTGGTTCACAAATTTTTTTAAGTTCAATAATTAATTTAGAATTTGCAGAAGCATTATCAAATGAAATTGAAAAAATTTTTTTCGTCAACTTATATTCCTCTAAAATTGAAACAATTATTCTATAAATATTATTTGCAGTATGTTTATCATCAAAAATACGAAAAGCAATAATTCTTTTTTGAATTTTCCAATCATCATCAATCCAATGACATGTAATACCCATATAAGAATGCATTTGCCAATGATCACTCCAAATATCACAACAAATTGAAACACGAATTTTCATTTGAGAAAATAAAAGCTCTAACTCTTTTTTTCCTTTATTATATAAAGAAATAATAGTTCGTTTTACAGTATTTCTTGGTACTCTTTTAGGAAAAGGATTTAAAGCTTTTTGACAATAATTATTAAAACCTACTTTTTCACCAAAACTAAAAGATAAATGTTCAATAGAAATCATTTTTGCTAATTCTTCTTTTTGTATTTTTTCAGAATATTGAAATAAAGAAAGGTTAGAAGATGCGTACCCGGTAATTTGTGTTTGAGACCGATCAACTCCTATTTTTGTTGGATGTTTTGTCTCCAAATGCTTCCAAAATGATCCATAGCCGCCCGCTTGTTTAAATTTATAAGATTTTCCACAATAATTGCAAATTACATCGTACATTTTCTCACCTTTGAATTTTTTCGTGAAATGAATGGCGAATATGTCGAAACTTTGTCTTGCTCTTCCAACAATTTGTGCTCGTTGCTTTTGCTCTTGCTCTTCCTCTTCTTGTAATTGCTCATTAAATTCAGATTCTTGAGTTGGAATATCCAAATTTTCATTTGGATATCCCTCAAAATTAAATTGGTTGGGAGTGAAATCATAGATATCGTTTGTAGGGATAGATGAATATTGTGTTTCTCCAATCTTTCCCTTGCCCTTACCCGAATTTGAGTTTCCTCCACTTGCCATTATATGATAATAAGATATAATTTGAAAAATTGAATAAAAAAATTAGAGAGAATAATAACTTAATAATAGAGATTGTAGAGTAGAGAAGAATAAATAAATAATATAGAGTAGAGTGTAGTATATTGGAGAGAGAGTAAGTAAAGTGTAGTATATTGTAGAGAGAGTAAGTAGAGAGAGTTGAGATTTTTTTGTAATGAATTTGTAAAAAAAATGAGGTATTTATAATAAATCTAAAAATTCATTTTTCTAAAAATACCCTTGAAAGTAGCAGTTATATAGTCGTTTATGGCTGTTGGGAGGGATAATTAAGATATTTCATAACAACATTTAAAAAAAAAAAAAAAAAACTGCTCTGATAGACGTTAAGCAGTGTCGGCCCACCACAAAAAAAGAAATTCATATCTACTTTTTAGGTTTCAACTTTTTATTTGACCAAAAAAAAAAAAAAAAAGAAAAGCAAATTCCAGGAAATGTTTCCGCTCCAAGTAACAGGAATTACAACGGCTAGAACCGTCGGTTCGAACCGGCGGTTCTAACCGGCCGAGAACCGGCAGTTCCAATCCGGTTCCGACCGGTTTTCTGGAACCGCCGGTTCTGGTTCCAGAATTTCTGGAACCGGAACCGAACCGGAAATCTCCGGTTTCGGTTCCAGTTCTCACCGGTTCCGGTTCTCACCGGTTCCGGTTACGGTTCGGGACCGGTTCGAACCGACGGTTTCGGTTCCCCGAACCGTAATTTGGCCACCCCTACCTACAACTATATTGTTATTTTTCTTGAGCCAATTATCCACTCTTAGATCCTCGTGTGCCACCATACCCATGTTTCACTATATATATATATATATATATATATATATATATATATATATATATATATATATTATGCTTGTTTAGTCATTCGTACTTGTGGAATCCAAAATTGGTAATTTGTAACTATAATTAAAAATTATTATGTAGTCCCTAGGTTTTTGGTAAATATGTTAACAGTGACATCAATTTTTTAAATTACACTATTTAGCCCTTGGATAATTGTTTCGCTACATACAAGAAATGATTTTTTTTTTATCAAGTGGTCGTGTGAAATGTCAAAAGTATCTCCAGAATAATTTCTATGCATTTCCTATGATATGACGAAATACACTAATAATAACCTTGGTTCTCAAAATCACATTATTCAGACTATGTATTACAATTCCACTTTACTAGCAAGTCTTCTCATAAAAAATTCTGCATACTTCTTGTTAAGCAATATAAAAAAAAATAATAATAATAATAAATACCAAAGTCAAATAATACAGATGTAATAGTACAAATACAAATAGTAAAAGCTAATTAAACTCTTCAACTTTTCAAAATTACTCTCTTTATCTCATTTCGAGTTTTGCTATTTAACATTATTGCACAAAAATTAAGAAAACCATTAAATAACCTCAATCTTAGGAAAACCCAAATAGTAAAAGTTAGCTAATTAGCTCTTCCACTTATCAAAATTACTCACTCTCTCCCATTTCAAATGTTGTTAAGGTATTTGGATTAGAAAATTTTTTAGGATGGGGAGAATAAAGCTTCAATTACATGAGTAATTTGAGTTAATTATTAATGTAGGATAGAGAAAGTGTATGATGAAGTTCAAAGCTAGGACTAAATGAAAAGGTTATATATTGTTAAGTTTCCATTTATTCATGTTTTCACATGAACCACAATTATGTTCATAGAGGGTAGAGTAAAACTGCAATAGGATAAATTAAAGTGCAAGAAATGCAATGAAATTTTATAGTTACATATTAATATTTTTTTTTCATCTCATATATGTGTGTATATTAGAAAAAGCAATGACACAAATGATGGAAAAATATATATATACCTTTATGGAATCCCATGAAATGAGATTGGACTAAAAATTGGAAAAAACTTTTAAGTACAACTTATTTCAAAAGAAAGTTTTAAAAACTTCAATTTTTAATAGAAAAACTTCATTTTTTTTAGAAAAACACACACACACCTATTCATAGAAATTTAACACAATAATATTATAACTTAATTATATATATTATACACACGACACACTCCATATAAGTGATGTGGAATCCCAAGGACTAATCCTCACATGACACAATACTTGAAGAACACATACATTAGTTGTTTAATAAACATTTAATCTTACAAATTGAAAATATTTAGTGGATTGAGTCACTTAATTGTTTGTGCTTTGCTAAGAAATATTTAAAATTTCTATTATACAATTTGAATTTTTTAAAAAAATATATTTTGAAGCTATTTTGGAATGAGTTATGAAAGTATGGTTAGCATTAATTTTAATTCACTAGGTAATATAGAATAAAAAGTATAAATAATATAAAGCACACAAACAGAATAACTACCTCTACTTTCTCATCAAGAAGTGGCATGTTCACAACTATTGTTTCCTTTTATCTTGAATAACATTGCCTCCAATAGGAATTTTCTGTTGTTGATCAGCATGATGAAAAAAGGGTTCAAATGTAGTAGTTCCTTCTCCTCCCTTTTTCTTTACATTATCATCTAAAGCATTATAATCCAAGTCTTGTGAAACATTTGGAAGTCTCATTCCACCATCCTTACCAACTTTACCTCCCATTTCTAAATCAAATCTGTCTTTTGAGGTAATGAAACCTCCATTCATATCAGGGCCATTTATCATTGCATCATCATCATTTGATACCCATTCTCGAAAATTGATTGCTGATGGAGGAATTTTAGAGAAGAATACTTCTTTAAAGTTGCTCAAAATCCCTCTTCTAAAGGGGTTTTCCTTCTTATCATAGCGATACCGAAAATTTTCGTAAGTGGTCTGTGATGCAAAGTATGCAAAGAGGAAAAAGAAAAAAGAAAAAAAGGAAAATATCTAAGCATGAAAGTCACAGTGAGAAAGTAGCACTTGCTTATATCAATTATCATAAAAGTCACTTTTTATAGCAACGAGAAAGTAATACATGTTCAAAATTATTGTGAAATGATTTAGCAAACTAATAGGATGATAAATAACTATATATGTAACATAACGAAGTTTGAATCTACAATGGGCAATTTTATTTATCATTGCATCAAAGCCTCATCCTATTATTTAAGATCCTGGCTAAAGTCAATCAAATCAAAGACTAACAATTACATCAAGTTTTGAGTTACTATGTACAACCTCTTTCAATCAAGATTTACCTACACTTTGGAGACTTGCTAATGGTATTATTCCCTAGAAATTGGTGATTTAAAGTGCTACCTCATTCAAGTGTATTTTTTATAAGGAATTATAGGTTTTTTAACAAATTTTTTAAATGATGTGGGATGAGAGATTGTATAGGCGTTGTTTTAGAATACTGCTTTTTATTTTCTTAGATTTTCCAACAATATCTCCACATTATTTGTGGGTACGAGACTCATAAATGGCCTATTTCAAAGAATGTTTTGACCCGAAACATAACTTATTGACACCGCAAATCATTTTAGCACAACTTTGTCATCTGAAATTGTTATATATATTAATTTCATAAAGTAGAAATTAAAATTCCATTAAGTAGCCATTAAATATGCAAAGAGTAAGAAGTTTCACCTGGTTGGTGCAAATCAAGTAAAAATGGAAAACGGTAAGGCCACCGACGAACCAAACAGCTATGAAACAATATACAATGAGAGCAACTGAAAGAATATCATTCGACATGTTATTCCAGACGCCACCCTCTTGTCGAAGAATGTTGACCCAAGAAAATACAAACACATAAATACACAAAGTGGTTGATGATGATATGAAACAAATGAAAAATGGATAATTGCGCTGCAACAAATCGAGAGGGTCATAATTAGCATAAACAGCGGAAAACAAGTCCATTAATTTTAAGAGTATGTTTTCAATTTCTAACAAATTTAAAAGTGAAATGATACAAAAACTTATAAATAAGTGTGGCCGAGCAAATTGCTTGATAAAGTATATGTATGAACTTGAGGTCGATTTATTCACACTTTATACTTAAAAAATGAGTTAAGTTGATCGAAAGAGTTCAAATGAGCATTTTTCAAGTTAAGTCTCTAGCATCTTATGAGCAATCGAGCTCATTTATTAATATATTATCTAGTTGTAACATTGTTGCTATATTTCTTCCAGTCTTAGGACATCAATTGATAATAAAGATCAACTTACTAATCCAATGCATTGACCCACCCATGGACAGTGGTGATCAAATTTCTGAACGCAGTTGTTGCAAATGGAACAATGAGAAGCTCTTGGTGGACGATATAGCAGACAAGTATCACAAAACTTCACTTTAACAGAGTGACCATTGATCGTTATATCCTTAGTACGTGGTAATTTCAAGCTGGAAAGTCTATTATTGATCCAATCCATCGATGAGGTGCTAATATCAATAAATTCGTCAAATTCAGGAGGATGCGGGTTCCTAGGGATTATTCCTGGATCTCCACCCGACGTCAAGAATAAAAATGAAAAGTCCTACATGTATAAGGTTACAAGACAAGAGGTGAGATGAACATATTTAATGTTGAATTGGTCAATTATTTTTATTGGCAATATATATATATATATATAGTCTCATTTTACCAACCATAACAATAAGGACAATTGCCCCAATTAGTATTGGAGAGCTATAATTTGGATCATCTTTCCCAAGTGTCAACATCATTTTTATGCAAAAAGCTATTGCAGGACCTCCAATGAGAAATGAGGTCAAGAATAGTGATCCTGCATCTGGACCAAACACAAATCTCCCACCACAAAGAAATTTCTAGCATGACAAAAAACACCTTCTGTCAATAATAAAATTCATAACAATGCTTCATGAGCTACATGATCTTGTTTCTTGCATTTATCAAAAGAAAGAAAATACAATTACATTGAGAAGAAAGAAATTAAGATAGAAAGAAAGAGAGATAGAAATTAAAAATTACATTGTTACCCTTCCAAAGTTGATAAAGCCTCACGGGTGTGGATTTCGGAGGGTCCATTGATAATGATGTATTCTAAGAGGAAGAGCAATCCTCCCTTTTTGTATCAAAAAAGAACAGCAATAAAGATATGCTAAGGAAGAAACACCCACATGAAATCAAATCAAAACAAAATATCAAAGAAATGTTTTGAAATGATATCAAAGGCAGTGGGTGTTTTCGTTTTCACATCCCTCTCTTCTCCTCTCTCCTCTCTCTCTCTCCCTTTTTTTTACCTTTAGCTCTCTCTATCTTTGGAGCAAAAATTCAAAGAAACTTAGAAACAAGATGAAAGCACCTTATTCACACACCAACCTTTCTTCTTTTGTCCTCTAACAAATTTCTTGACAACTTTCCAATCATTTCCAAATTCCACCGACTTTTTCGTGTTCTAAACTAAATTAAAACATATATTTTTATTTTAGTGTCCCATATTTTTTTAGATTTAAATTGATTCATTTTACATATTTTTTTTCCATCTTTATTTTTTTTTTATTTTTTAATAATTTTAATTTATACCAATTAATATGCATCCTTATAGAACTTTATTTATTTATAGATTATAATAAGAAATACATTTTGGAAAATTAGAATTTTTTTTCTGAAAACAAGTTGATGAACTTCCTTAACTAAGATTATAAAAGGACACTCAGAGGTAGAATCCCATACATATAGACTAGTAACTATAAGCTGTTGTAGTAAATCATTTTAATAAATTATGTTAAGAGATAAAATCTACTAATATATGTGCTCTGTTTCACAATATTAGTTGTTCTAGTAACTGTAAGTTATTGTTTTACTAATTGTCAGTTGTTTTACTAGCGCTAGTAATAGTTATTTATATAATAGTTTAAAACAAAAGTATTTGATAAAAATAATTATTTGATTAGTTCTAAAAGTAAAATAGTATAAAAATTTTCAATTAATTTTTGTAAAGTTCTAAATGTTAGGAGGTAACATTAATAGAGCTAGTGTTTAACCCTAGTCAAAATGCTAAACATTATTCTAAAACTAGTTGATAAATACAACCATAATTTATTTTCTTGAAAACTAAATTAAAATTTATTTATTAAAATAAGTTTTGAATAATAAAAACTGTACCAATAATAATAATTGGGTGTTTGGACCAAAATCTATAAATAGGTTTGAGGTCTTAGAAATCTATAGGATATTTAAACCCTTAATGTGACCTCAGACTAAATAGTCTGTGAAAAATCAACTAAAAAATCAATAAAATAATTTTTCCAAAAAATTGAACATTTAGCATATGTAGAATCATACAACAACGAAACAACAATTATAGATGCCCTCAGGCGTAAATGATAAATCCATCTACCTTGACAAATTATAACTTACAAAACTTTGAAAAAAAATTAACTTAACTAACTTTAGATTTATTTTCTACGTGGCGTGGTTTTTTTAGTATTCTAATGCATAGGATTAGTCCTTTCATATGTGTGTATGGATGACATATATGAATTAGTATGTTTTGTCAAAATTATTGTAGTTTTTGTATAATAGGTGTCTTAATTATCCATGTCTTATATATGTATTCTCTTCGAAAAATGGTTTTAATAAAATAAATATTTTGTCATTATAAACCGTTTGGTTTATTTGTTTGTATCACTTGATAGCCAATAACGGTTGCTAATAGCCATTAAAGTATGAATGTTGATGTTTGGCATAACTTTAGTAATGATTGATGTTAAAATATGAAATAATTGATAAAGTTATATATAGACACTTAAATTTTGCCTCGGCAATAAGCTCCGTGATGATACCTTTTTTTAACATAAAATGAGATCTAGACATCCGATGGACTTGATTCTTGAACTGGTAATCCGAATTTAAGGTAAGTAAGCCATCAAGCAATTTTTATGTTTTCAAGGTTTCGCATCGAAACAACGCTCGGGTGTAACATGTTAGATTATTTAATAATCTATATGTGGCCCATGTGATTAAAGGGTTGGTTCTAATTAAGGTGGCCCAAGATGATGGTTATTGGGCTTAATGGATAAGAGCCAGTTAGGGTTTTAATACCCTTCCTCTGCCTTATAAAAGTAAAAGGAATCGACAGCTTAGGATGAACACAGAAAAGAAAATAAAATAGAGAGTGTGACGGCTATCTCAAACACATACGGTGATAGCTTGTTTGAGAAAGCTCATAAAAGAAACTCCCGTAGCTGTTGATTATTCTCTGACCATTGAGAGAAAACTTACGGACAAAAAGCCAGAGGAAGAAACGTAGATCTGCTGTTACGAAGAGAATCGAATCGCCGCAACGAGGTAACTCATAACATAGATCTGCTGTTATGGATCAAGATACGCTTCTGATTATTGTATATTCTTGTCAAACAAATTCTATGAACAATAGATCTGGGCTATATTAAAGATTAATTTAACATGTGATATCAGAGTCTGTACTTGTTCTAAATTTGTTTGATGGCGTTTTGTTTGGCTTAATTAATGAAAATTAATTTCGGTATTGCGAAGTTGATTTATATGGTATAAGCGAAGCCAAAATTATAGAAATTTGAAAACTTTTTGTTTTCTTTATTCTTTATAAATTATTTTGTTGCTATTTATAAAGAAAGGTTATGACATCTTATTGTGTTATGTCATTAAAGTTTTGAGATCTTAATTCGATCTCATAAAAGTTTTGCATATATCAATGTTTAATGAATGGAAAACTTGTTAGTCACCAAAGTGGCCTTGTTTGGATTATTTTAGACATTGATTATGAAATTTTCAATTGTTCATGTTTGTGTGATGTCGTCAAATGACATGAAAGTTAAAACTGAACAATTGAGATCATTGATTATAATTTGTTAGGTTACCCAAAGGTAGACCATTAATTATAATCAATGGCACTAAAGAGACTTATCATTGTACTAATTAATATGAATGTATATCCAAAGATAACATGCATATTGTATGGAGCATTATTGAATAGTTGAATGGAATATATAAAAAAAAAAAAAAGTAATAGGATTCCAAAAAGGAGCACGGGCGTGCTGCAATGAGCACGGGCATGCTATGGACTTCTAGAGAGAAGCACGGGGCGTGTTGTAATGTAGCATGGGCGTGCTTCTCTCTGACTTGCATAAAGGATCACAAGTTGCTCCACAATAAAAGTCTATTAAAGTATTTTTCTTCTTGGCATCATTATTGATTAAAGCTATGCATTTAAATATTACCCAAAGGTGAATCTAGATGAATAATTAAAGTTGTTATTTGTTTGAATCCATTTTATGTTTACTCAAAGCACATTTTATGTTTACTCAAAGCATTAACGTATGAGTATATGTGTAATGATCAAGCTTCCTTTAACATGTTTGCTATGGGCACTGGGTTGATTAAGTTCAATGGATTGAACTATGCTGATTGGTCCGAACAAAACCATTATCAGTTAGGAGTTCTGGACTTGGATCTAGCATTAGTCTTTGAAAATCCAGCAGCCATTACAGAGACCAGCACTGAAGCTGACAAGTCTCATTATGAGGCTTGGGAGCGGTCTAACAGGCTAAGCTTGAACTTAATTAGGATGACAATGGCTGAAAATGTTAAGCCATCAATGCCCAGAACAGACAATGCAAGAGAGTACATGCTGAAAATTAAGGAATACTTCCAATCGGACATAGCTGACAAATCCATCGTAGGATCCTTGATGAGTGAGCTGACGACCAAGAAGTTTGATTGGTCACAATCCATTCATGATCATGGGACTAGCATGCAGAATTTGGCAGCCAAACTAAAATCAATGGGAATGGATGTGAGTGAATCCTTTTTAGTTCAATTTATTATTAACTCACTTCCTCTTGAGTTTGGTCAGTTCCAGGTGAATTACAACACCCTTAAGGAAAAATGAAACATTCAGGAAATCAAAGCCATGTTGATACAAGAGGAAGGGAGATTAAAGAAATTGAAGGAACACTCCGTCAATCTCACATTTCATAATGGATCTAGCAGCAACAACAATAAATCAAGGAAGAAAGGCAAGAAAAGGGACAGTGCCCCAATGAAGGTTAATGAGGGCCAAATCCGTAAGGAATTGAAGTGCTACTTCTGTAGGAAGAATGGTCACTTCAAGAAGGACTGTCCTAAAAGGAAGATTTGGTTTGAAAAGAAAGGGATTTCTTTCGATCCAACCCATAAACGAAACTAAAAAGTTCCTATTCATGAGAAACAGAATGAAGGCACGAATAGAAGGAATTGGGACTTATAGATTGATCCTGGATACTGGTTGTTATCTAGATCTTGAAAAGTGTCTCTATATTCCTGAATGTGCTAGAAATCTAATTTCTGTAGGGAGGTTGGATAATGTTGGTTTCAGTTTTAAGATTTGTAATGGTGTTTTTTCATTATACAAACTTAAGTACTATTATGGTTCTGGTACTTTGATTGATGGTTTGTATCATTTTAATCTTGATGCTGAATTTATTGAATCCCTGTTTAATGTTGAACACAATATAGGTATTAAACATAGTGCACATAATGAATGTTCTGCTTTCTTGTGGCATCAAAGGTTAGGTCACATATCCAAAGAAAGGATTTTGAGGTTAGTGAAAGGTGGAATCTTACCTCAATTGGATTTCACTGACTGGGACGTGTGTATAGATTGCATTAAAGGTAAGCAAACTAAGCACACATTAAAGAATCCAGCCATAAGAAGCAGTGAATTGCTTGAACTTGTACACACTGATATATGTGGCCCTTTTGATGTTCCCTCTTGGGGTGGTGAAAAGTATTTTATTACCTTTATCTATGATTTCTCACGGTACGGTTATGTATATTTACTGCATGAAAAGACTCAATCAGTGGATATCCTTGAGATATTCATTAATGAGGTAGAAAGGCAGTTAAATAGAAAAGTTAAAGTGGTGAGATCTGATAGAGGTGGTGAATATTATGGTAAATTTAATGAAAATGGACAATGTCCAGGTCCATTTGCAAAGTTCCTTGAAAGTCGTGGCATTTGTGCGCAATACACAATGCCAGGTACACCTCAACAGAATGGTGTAGTTGAAAGGCGGAATCGTACTCTTATGGAAATGGTTCGGAGTATGCTAAATAATTGTACTGTACCTTTATCATTATGGATGCATGCATTAAAGACTGCTGCATATTTACTTAATAGGGTTCCTAGTAAGGCAGTTCCTATGACCCCTTATGAACTGTGAACGGGAAGGAAACCTTGTCTGAGGCATCTTCATGTTTGGGGTTGCCCAGCAGAAGTAAGGATATATAATCCACATGAACAGAAGCTTGATGCTAGAACGGTTAATGGATTTTTCATAGGATATCCTGAAAAGTTAAAAGGATACAGATTTTATTGTCCTAACCATAGTACGAGAATTGTTAAATCTAGTAATGCTCGGTTTATTG
This sequence comes from Jatropha curcas, assembly GCF_041381405.1. Lineage (NCBI taxonomy): Eukaryota > Viridiplantae > Streptophyta > Magnoliopsida > Malpighiales > Euphorbiaceae > Jatropha > Jatropha curcas. Next base: position 17,977,902 of record NC_143152.1, on the reverse strand, counting down.
AAAATGGCCAAATTAGTGGGAGCAGTGAACCATGTAAGGTGAATTTGCAAGAGATTCAAATTGAAAATCCAACTCAGATGGATTTTCCTAATGTCTCTTCTTCAGTTGTTATTCCACTTGTTGTATCACGGTTTAACAACATGGTTGAACAACAAAACAACATTCTGAACCCACAAAATGACCATATAAATGATAAACCAGCAAATAATGAACAATTCACGAATGATCAAGTGGTTTCACAAGAAATAGCAGTACGGAGGTCACAAAGGCAAAGAAAGCCAGCTATTTCTAGTGATTATGTGGTTTACTCACTTGAGCATGAATGTGAATTGAGCATTGATAAGGATCCAGTCTCTTTCCAGAAAGCCATGGAATGTGATAATTCTGAAAAGTGGTTTAATGCCATGAAGAAAGAAATGCAATCAATAAGTGATAATCAAGTCTAGGATTTAGTCGAGTTGCTTGAGGGGTCAAAACAAGTTGGTTGTAAATGGGTTTTTAAGACCAAACGGGACTCTAAGGGCAACATTAAAAGATATAAGGCCAGACTTGTTGCTAAAGGTTACACTCAAAAGGATGGCATTGATTATAAAGAGACCTTTTCTCCAGTTTCCAAAAAGGACTCTTTAAGAATTATTTTGGCTTTGGTGGCTCATTATGATCTAGAGCTTCACCAAATGGATGTAAAGACAGCCTTTCTTAATGGTGACTTAGAGGAGGAAGTATATATGGACCAACCAGAGGGGTTTGTGGTCACAGGAAAGGAAAACTTGGTGTGTAAGTTAAAGAAGTCAATATATGGACTAAAGCAAGCTTCCCGTCGATGATATCTTAAGTTCAATAATACCATGACTTCATATGGTTTTATAGAAAACACCGTTGATCGGTGTATTTATATGAAGGTCAGTGGGAGCAAGCTCATTATGTTAGTCCTTTATGTTGATGACATTCTTCTTGCCGTGAATGATGTTTGGTTGTTGCATGATGTAAAGGGTTTTCCCTCTAAGAACTTTGAAATGAAAGATATGGGAGAGGCATCCTTTGTGATTGGAATAGAAATATTCTGTGATAGATCACAAGGACTGTTAGAATTGTCTCAAAGAGCTTACATTGATAAGGTATTAGAGAGATTCAGAATGGAAAAATGCTGCGCAGCAATAGTTCCAATTCAGAAAGAAGATAGGTTCAGTGAAATACAATGTCCTAAAAATGATTTGGAACATAAAGAGCTGGAGTCTATTCCTTATGCATCAGTGGTTGGGAGCTTAATGTATGTTCAGACATGTACTCGACCGGATATTAGTTTCGCCGTAGGAATGTTAGGGCGATCTCAAAGTAATCCCAGGATGGACCATTGGAAAGCTGCAAAGAAAGTACTTAGGTATTTACAAGGCACTAAGGATCATATACTCACTTATAGAAAGTCCAACCATCTAGAAGTGGTGGGATACTCAGATTCAGACTATGCGGGTTGTGTAGCTTCGAGAAAGTCTACATTTGGCTACTTGTTTCTTTTAGCTGGAGGAGCAGTATCATGGAAAAGTGGAAAGCAGTCTGTCATTGCTACTTCCACTATGGAGGCTAAATTTGTGGCATGCTTTGAGGCCACTGTTCATGCATTGTGGTTGCGGAACTTTGTCTCAGGTCTAGGCATTGTTGACAGTATAGCTAGACCGTTGAGAATTTACTATGATAATTCCGCAGCCGTCTTCTTCTCTAAGAATGATAGGTACTCTAAGGGTGCAAAGCACATGGATCTAAAGTACCTATTTGGGAAAGAAGAAGTGCAAAAACACAAAGTGTCAATTGAGCATATCGGTACTAATCTGATGATAGCAGATCCGCTAACTAAAGGCTTACAGCACAAAATCTTCACTAGCCATGTTGATAGGATGGGCATTACAGATAAGTCTTTGTTAGCATGATGTTTAAACTTATATATATATATATATATATATATATACATATGGTTGTTTTTCTCAAATTATTGTGACACTTGGGAATTCAATTAAAGATGTGTTTTGCTTATTTATGTGTTATCCACATTATAGATGTATACAATAATAGTTTCAGTGAGATAACAATAACAGTTGATTGTAACAATGTATTGTTTGTTGAATAGTTTCTCCATTAAAGTTTTATGAATTGAAGTGGTCTGTGATATATGGAAGGAATCATGTCGATTAATGACTTGTGACCGCCATAATCCGATCATCTTGATTCAAATTAAGGTAAACATGATAGACTCAAGAAATGCACATGGGCCAGGTGGGAGATTGTTAGATTATTTAATAATCTATATGCGGCCCATGTGATTAAAGGGCTGGTTCTAATTAAGGTGGCCCAAGATGATGGTTATTGGGCTTAATGGATAAGAGCTAGTTAGCGTTTTAATACCCTTCCTCTGCCTTATAAAAGTAAAAGGAATCGACAGCTTAGGTTGAACACAGAAAAGAAAATAAAATAGAGAGTGTGACGGCTACCTCAAATACATACGGTGATAGCTTGTTTGAGAGAGCTCATAAAAGAGACTCCCGTGGCTGTTGATTATTCTATGACCATAGAGAGAAAACTTACCGACAAAAGGCCAAAGGAAGAAACGTAAATCTGCTGTTATGGAGAGAATCGAATCGTCGCAATGAGATAACCCATAATATAGATCTGCTGTTATGGATCAAGGTACGCTTCCGATTATTGTATATTCTTGTCAAATAAATTCTATGAACAATAGATCTGGGCTATATTAAAGATTAATTTAACATAACACCCTCAATTTGATAGTCTCGGTTATTCTGATTATTATGATAATTATTGTTATTCGGAAGGATAGTATAATTGAAATTACTTTAATTTGTTAATGAGGAACTATTAATTATAAGATATAATGTAATACCCTCAATTTGGCAATCTCAGATATTTTGATTATTATGGTAATTATTGTATTCGGAAGGATAGAGTAATTGGAATTACTTTAATTTGTTAATGAGGAACTATTAAATATTGATATGATGTTCAATGGAAACCAATTTTGTTATGAAAATCAAATTGGGAGAATGTTAAATGAGATTAAGCTTTGATAATGAGAAGCTAGTTCAAGAAGCTCCTTCAGTTAGCACCTTAATTTAACATTTGATGGATTAAAGATAAATCACCAAGAATACCGAAAAGAAAATTTAGTTTTCTTCAGTTTGAAATTAAAGACAAGTTAATTACTTATAACTTCTCTTTTGAAATATAAGTAATATTTGGAGAAATATTTAAATTTTGAACATGAGATTCTTGGAATTAAATCTTATATATTTTTATATTTTTTTATAAGAGTATTTTGATAGACAATGATAAGTTCTGATTTCTTATCATGATAAAGTGAAATAACTATATAATCAAAAAATATATATTAAATATAAGTTGTATTTATTATAAAGTGTGATACATTCGTGAGTATGTACAAATGCAACCCTTTTATATTATTTCTCTTCAAAAGATAATATTTTGGGATTCTATAATAGTTCTAATTCAATTATATATTCTAAAACATAATAAAGTTCTTATTATTGCTTGATGGTTATGAAATGGAAGATAATTTTGGATATATCTTGATAAAAATGATAGAAGTTATTTCATAAAAGAACTATTAGATGGAATCTACTTGTGTTATTTTATCGCGTATCCTGTATTATAATAATTTTATTCTTTTGTATAAAGAGAATTTATAAGTGCAGTTAAATTGATGATATCTTGGAATTTATGAAATGATGTATTGTGATAGCATGTAGCTATTGTTTTGCATATAATATAGAAGTCTATGTTAGTTCTTGAATATATGCTTAAGAGATATCTCAATTTTCATTAATGACTAAGAATAAGTGAAACGACCCAGAAAATTTTTTTAAAAGCTTTTCATTTAAATATAAGATATGATGTTTAATAGAAATCAATTTTGTTAATGAGGAACTATTAAATATAAGATATGATGTTTAATGGAAACCAATTTTGTTATGAAAATCAAATTAGGAGAATGTTAAATGAGCTTAAGCTTTGATGATGAGAAGCTAGTTCAAGAAGCTCCTTAAGTTAGCACCCTGATTTAGTATTTAATGGATTAAAGTTAAATCAACAAGAATACCGAAAAGAAAATTTATTTTTTCAGTTTGAAATTAAAGACAAGTTAATTACTTATAACTTCTCTTTTGACATATAATTAATATTTTGGAGAAATATTTAATTTTGAATGATGCGGAGCAACTTGCGATTCCATATATGGAAAACTTGGATCGCTGAAGCCTAAGAAGAAGGGACACACCCGTGTCCCTGACAGCACGTCTATGCCTCTCTTTGGAGCTTAGAACAAAAAACACGCTCGAGACTAAGAAGAAGGACACGCCCGTGTCCCATAACAGCACGCCCGTGCCACTCCCTGGAGTTTAGTTTTTATTGACGCGTTCAGTTACGTTTTTTGTGTTTTATTTTAGGGTTTTAGCTTTCAGCCCAAACCTATAAATAAGTTGCTTTGTTATTTTAAGAGGACACTTTTATTTGGAACTTATTTATACTCAATAAACTTCTTTGAAATTTTAACTCTCTTTTATTCATCAGATCAAATAATATTGATCAAAACTCGTGATGGAGTATAATCGTCTACCCATTCACGTTACCATTCTGCGTCAGTTGGTATCAGAGCCTCCATGGCCAATAATCATGATGTACGATTTATAGCCTTAGAGGCAAAGTTTGAAGATTTAGCAGAGTAGATTAGACAGTTGACCCTCAAAGTACAACCAGGCAACCCTAACCTGCAGCTGCAGTAACAGAACGAAATCTACAGCAACCAGATCCTACAATGATTCCTAGCAGATGTCTGGCTGCTCATTATCCTAAAAATTGAGCAGAATTTAATGCACCACTAGATTATGGAAGGTTCCAACATCAATATGATGGAGGCCAAAATTACAGAGGTAGTGGTGAGAATCTTCATGATTGATACAAAATAAAGGTAGATCTTCAATCTTTCTCAGGATCTTTAGATATTGAAAGCATTCTTTATTGGTTAGCAGAGGTAGAACATTTCTTTGAGATCATGAATGTTGAAGAGGAGCGTAAAATTTTCATTGTGGCATATAAACTGAAAGGAGGTCCAGCAACATTATGGCACTCTGTTTAAAATGAATGCCATCGTCGAAGGATTTAACCTGTGCAAGATTGGATTTTAATGAAACAATTGAGTGAGTAGCGTCTTCTTCCCAGTGATCACTCCCAAATACTGTATAACAGATAACATAATTGTTTTCAGGGAAATCAAAAGATTGATGAGTACACTGAAGAATTTTTGAGATTACAGGCTCGATATGATAATTATGAGACTGAATCCCAGCAAGTGGCTCATTATCAGAGGGGATTGAATTATGATATAATGTGTATGATGGGGGTATCTGCAATTTTCACTTTGGCAGATGCAATTGAAATGGCCAAACGTGCAAAAGATAGACTTAGCTGGCAGCCTCGATAACCACCTAATCGCAGTCAGAGTTTCAGACAACCCTATTCATCCGAAAATCAACAGTCCAGTAGTAATTACGATGGATGGAGTTCAAGAGCAGTAACTCCTTCTAATAATCAGAACTCGCGATAGATTCTGACAAAGGAAAAGAAAGACCCCCAGGGAAAGGCTCCTATGACGGACAGAAACAATAGACCGAATCGGTATCAAAAACCAACAGGAGATTATTGTTATAGATGCAGAAAACAGGGGCATACATCTAATATATGTCCAGAACCCAGGGGGCTAATGATGAGCATCGGCAGGTAAATGTAGTTGATGAGGTGGCTGAGTTGGAAGTACTAGAAGACGAAGATGAAGGATCCCCGGCTGGTTCAGAAGATGGTGAAGTTACTATGTTGTTTAGAAAATATTATACTCTCTAAAACAGGAAGATGAAACTTAACAAAGGAAAATTTTCCAGGCTAAATGTCGTATTGGGGAAGCAGTGTGCAGACACATTATCGACAATTGCAGTTGTGAAAATTTAATAGCCAAATAGCTGGCTGAGAATCTAAATTTGCCCATAGAATCGCATCCTTCGCCGTACAAGGTAGGATGGATTAAGGATGTCCGACGATTACAATCAACCAGATTTGCAAAGTTCCTATCTCTATGGGTAAATCATATATGGATTCTGATAGTTGTGATATTGTGGATATGGATGCTTGTGGAGTACTGCTAGGTGATCTGTGGCAGTTTAATGTAGATGCATTGCATAAGGAGAGAGAAAATTCATACCTGTTCACTTGGAAAAATAAGAAAATCATTGTCCTACCTTTTGGATCTTCTGCCAAAGCTTCTAAAGTGGTGGAGAAATCCATAGTAGCTGTTTCTTCTGATGTGTAGAAATTTTCAGGTGCGATTGAGAATTCTGGAGGTGCAGTCTTGCTGATCAGACTGGAGAGAGGTTCTAAAGAATGGGCACTGGTACCACTGCCTATAAAGGAGTTATTAGATGAGTTCCATGCCATAATTGAAGAATCATCTACACTTTTGCCTTTGCGGGACATCCAGCATCAGATTGATTTCATCTTTGGGTCAAAGATACCGAACCTGCCTCATTACAAGATGAATTCGAAGGAGAGCCAAATTCTTCAAGATGTGTGTGGATAGCTAAGCCGTCAATAAGGGACATATTAGAGAAGGGACATATCAAAGAAAGTATTAGTCCTAGTGGAGTTCCTGCTTTATTAGTACCGAAGAAGGATGGGACTTGGAGGATGTGTGTAGATAGCTGAGCCGTCAATAAGATCACGGTACAGTATCGATTTCCTATTGCTCATCTAGAGGACATGTTAGACCAACTGTTAGGATCTACAGTGTTCTCCAAAATAGATTTTCACAATGGGTGTCATCAAATCCGAATTAAGGTGGGAGATGAATGGAAGATCGCATTCAAGACTAAGGAAGGGTTGTATGAGTGGTTAGTTATGCCCAAAGACTAATGCACCAAGCACATTCATGCGACTTATGCTCAGGTTTTGGGTCATTTCCTGCGCAAATTTGTGGTTTTTTATTTTGATGACATTTTGATTTTAAATTGCAGGGAGGAAGATCATCTTCAGCACCTTCGACTGCTGTTGAAAACTTTCCAAGAAAATGAGTTATTCATCAACCTTAAAAGGTGCATTTTATGATGGAGTGAATTATGTTTCTTGGCTATATTGTTAGCTCAAAGGGGATACATGTTGATGACAGAAAAATTGAGGCCATCTGAAATTGGCCCATCCCTAAGAATATCACTGAAGTCCACAATTTTCATGGTCTTGCCACTTTTTATAGGCGGTTCATCAGAAACTTTAGCAGCATCGTCGCTCCCATCACTAATTGTTTAAAGAAGGAGAGAGTTTGTCAGTTTATATGGACCAACGTTGCAAACAAAAGCTTTGAAGAAATTAAAGATAAGCTTACTTCCGCCCCTATTCGTGCTTTACCTATTTTGATAAATTGTTTGAGGTAGATTGTGATGCTCGTGGGATTGGAATTGGTGGTGTGTTGTCACAATCCGGAAAGCCTTTCACATTCTTTAGTGAAAAATTGGATGAAGTTAGACAGAGATGGTCTATGTATGAGCAAGAGTGGTATGCAGTTTACCGAGCTTTCAAGACTTGGGAACATTATTTGCTGGGGTGAGAGTTCATTATTTACACTAATCATCAAGCTTTAACTCATTTTAAAACTCAAAAGACTGCGAGAAAAATGCATGCGCATTAGGCAGCTTATTTTGGTGCTTTTCATTATGTCATTAAGCACAAATCGGGTACTTGTAACACGATAGCAGATGCTTTGAGCAGGAGACTCGCTTTGCTGATTACACTTAGGTAAGAGATTGTGGGGTTTGAATTTCTTAAAGATCTTTTTGCTTCGGATGAAGATTTTACTAACATATGGGCTAAAATTCATGATGGGTATCTATTCAAAGAAAACAGGTTACGCATTCCTCGATCTTCCATCCAGGAAAAGTTAATTAGAGAAATCCATGGTGGTGGGTTGAGCGGTCATCTAGGACATAATAAAACTATTGCAGGGTTGGAGGTTCGTTTTTATTGGCCACAATTGAAGAAGGAAGCAGGGAAGATGGTACAAAATGTTCCATTTGTCAGACACAGAACGGCCATTCTCAAAATACTGGCCTATACACCCCGTTGGTAGCGCCCGAACAACCGTGGGAGGATTTGTCTATGGATTTCGTGTTGGGTTTACCTCAAACTTAATGCGGAGGTGATTCTATTTTTGTTGTTATCGACAGATTCTCCAAGATGGCACTTTTTATCCCTTACAGGCAAACTAACGATGCCTCACACATTGCTAAACTATTTTTGCAGGAGATTGTTCATCTACATGGCATTCCAAAAACCATCACATCTAATCGAGACACGAAGTTTCTAGCTCATTTTTGGACAACTTTGTGGAAGAGATTTAACACTCAACTTCGTTACAGCAGTACCTGTGAACCCCTCCCCAAAACATCAGATGCATATGGATGCATGTGACTAAAGGCAGAAATGCACGTGAATGTATGAGTCGCCACCTTGTTTAATTATTTTAGGGTAAACTAGGAAAAACCCTAAGTGACTCCATTTTTAATTAACCTAATTACTAGATTAATTAACCCAAAGTTAAGGCATGGTCTACGAACCCGAGGTGGATCTCGAGACCTTGTCATGCTGATCAACTAACCAAAAGAATGAATGCTTTGCAAGGTGAATGATGTAATTGGACCAAATGAAATGTTTAAGTGATTTCGACTTGCCGCTCGGGGTTAAATCCCTAACGTGCCTACGTACTTCCGTTTGAATGAAATATCAAAGTCAACGTAGTTCGATAGGCCTTCTTTGAAGGGCTTTGAAGGTGTATGCTTAATGCATGAGTGTGTGCATGCTTTGTGCATGTTTGTTTAGGCATTTTGCCAAAGAATCGATTGATTCGATTAGGCGTTCATCGCCAAAAATGTTGGTTTTAAGGCATTTGTGCCAAAAATGGTTATCGGGCGATTTGTCGCCAAAAGTTGATATTTGGGCTTATTATTACCAAAATTAATGTTCGGGCTTATTATTGCCGAAATTGATTTTGTCGGGCGATTTATCGCCAAAATGATTGATTTCAAGGCTTTTAGCCAAAGATGGTTCATTTTAAGGCATTTTGCCAAAAATGGTCGATTTTAAGGCTTTGAGCCGAAAATGGTTGATTTTAAGGCATTTTGCCGAAATTGATTGATTTTAAGGCTTTGAGCCGAAAATGATTGATTTTAAGACATTTTGCCGAAATTATTCGATTTTAAGGCTTTGAGCCAAAAATGGTTGATTTTAAGGCATTTTGCCGAAATTATTCGATTTTAAGGCTTTTAGCCAAAATGAGTTGGTTTAGGCAATTTGTTTGCCAAAAGTGTTGATTGGGCGATTGTCGCCGAAATTGATTGAGTTTAAGACCTTTGGCCAAAATGTGTTGATTTAGGCAATTTGTTTGCCAAAATGACGTGATCGGGCGATTGTCGCCAAAATGATTGATTTTAAGGCTTTAAGCCAAAATTGATCGATTTTAAGGCTTTTAGCCAAAATTGATTGATCAATTCAAGGTATTATGTCAAAAAATTGATTTAAACGATTTGTCTCTAAAAATGGTTAATCTTATTTATAGGCGATTTGTTTGCCAAAAATTGATTAAGCCGTAGGCAATTTATTGCCAAAGTGTAATTGATTAAACTGTAGGCAATTTGTTGCCAAAACGCGATTGATTGAAGCTTTTAGCCACAACTATCAATTAATTGGACTTAAGCCGGATTTGTTCGAAATAAGGCGATTGAACCATAGTTATTAATTAACTAGATTCTTTAGCCAAAATTGTCGGATTTAAGATCTAACGCCACGATTATTAATTAACCGGGCATTTAAATTTAATCGTGCTTAATTAAAGTAGTTTATTTACCTAAATAATGACGTGAATGCATTTATGCAGTTGTAGAATTATTAAGAGCAGAAGAGAAATATGCATGAAGTGCTAAAATTAAATGAGCAGAGTTTCGTTTATGTACCTGATTTAATCGACGACCGCTTCTTAGCTCCAGATTAAGCTCCTCGTTCGGGGAATATCAATTAATTAATTAGAATTTGTTTAATTTTTAATGGCCAAGTATCACAACGTATAAAAATAAAGACTGAATTAAAAATGCAAAAAAACGGTAAAAGAATCGCAAAAGCGTGAGGGAGAAAGATTGTCCGTCAACACAGACAGGAGTGGCCAAAATGAAGACCCGGAGGCCATTTTTATAGGCAGATTTGGGCATCCAGCGGCAGGTGCTGCCGGAGGTCGGCCGCAGGCGCCGCCGGAGGTCGGCCGCAGTGCCGCCGGAGGCTGGCGGCAGGCGCCGCCGTGTCCGGAGGCCGGAGCCGCCGTGCTCGGCGGCGACCCTTTGGGTCTTTCGCTTCAGAGGGGTTTTTAGGAGTTTCGGATCTCCGAAAAATATTCTGGGACCTGTTCCGCGATCCTCGCGACATTCCGGATGTTTTAAGTACCATATTGGCATACTTTCGGTGAACTTCCAAAATGGCCTTCGGTCCGGTCGGGGTGTCTGTAGTCTAGAAAAACAGGCTTTTAAAGCCTCAAAATTTGAGTATTCACAGTTGCCCCCCACCGGCGATCATAAAAATGATTTATGGGAGTCGGTGGTTGTCTGAAACACAAATTTTGAAGGCGAAAATCGGACACGTCTAAAAGACCCGTGCTTTAGCCATTTGCTTATAAATAGCTCGAAATTTTCATTTCCTTTCATTCTAAACTCTTCAATTTAAAGAGCTCTCTTCAAATTCTCTCAACCTTCAAGGCTTTGAACTTCCTCTCTCCATGGCTTCCTCGGACCTCAGTGGTGAGGATTTTCTAGATTCTCTAGGGATTTCCCTTGAAGAAGTCAATCTTACGGTGGATGCTAATATCCAGCCTCCGTGACTGGCGTCTTTGCCCAGGTAAGCCCGCTTTCGCTTTTATTGCATTATTATTACTTATTATACATTTTGGGCCCTAGGGGTCAAAATTGGGAATTTTCGGGTTTAGGCCAAATCGTGAATTTTGGGCCTCTGTGGCCGATTTGTGGATTGTTTGGCCTTCGTGGCCGTTCTGTCAATTTTTGGGCCTCTGTGGCCGAATTGTGAATTTTCAGGCCTCTGTGGCCGAATGGCGAATTTTGAGGCCCCTATGGCCTGAATGTGAATTTTCATGCCTCTGTGGCCGGATTTTTTTTTTTTTTTTTTTTTTGCTTTTTATTAGTATGCATGTTAGGGTGGGACTAAGATATTATCCTTAGTAAAGAACTAAGGAATAACTCTTAGATTGCCTTACCTTTTCAGGACCCTCGTGTCAAAGTGGATGTGGGTGAGACCTCCATGTCTGAAATCCCGCTCGAGATATTTGATCCTAATCATCCGATTGGGGTGATCATCAATCCATCCCATTTAGGTTACCTGAGGCATCATGACATGGGCCGGAGCAGTCACAAGGAGTTATTGTGCGCCTTGGCCGAGAGATGGTGGGACACCACTAATACATTCCATTTTTCTTGGGGCGAGTTGACGATGACCCCTGCGGATTTTTCAGTGATCTCCGGAATCCCGTTTGGCACTCGTCCGATCGAATTATATGACGACTGGAGGACAGAGATTTCTCCTGACCGGATGGTGGAGCTGATCGGGATAGACTTACCTCGGATCGTCAGGCCAAGCTCTGCTACTCCGGCTTTGAGCATCTCCAGACGCTGGCTATATCTCCAAGCCCCCGACACTTATGCTAAATACAGGCGGGGAGAGCTGACGGCTACTCAGGCAGCTAGGTTCACTTTGTTACTGCTGTTTGCTTCGACCTTTTGGTCCAACAGGAAGGAGAGTTTTAACCCTTCTATCTTGAAGAGTTTAGAAAATCTGGCTCATCTCAAGGAGTACGATTGGGCCGGCGCTATTCTGAGCCGTAAGTATGATGACATGTGTGATCTGAGTCGGGGCCATTGCAAGCTCAGCGGGACTTGCTACTTCTAGGAGGTAATGCAAAGGACGTATTTCCTTTCTATGCCTTTTATTCTTTTTTTTTATTGACTTTCGTTTCTTCCCTTTTTTACAGACTTGGGCATATGAGTACTTTCCTTTCACTCGCCCCGAGCTGGTTCATGCTGACCTTGGATTGGGGCTGGTACCTTTGGCTTGGAGATGGTACCAATCAAACCTTCATACTGTTCAACACAAGAAGTCGCTAAAGGATTTGAGAGCCTTTTTTGATAGTTGTAGACTGGAGCAGGTATGTGCTTAGTAATTCTTGAATATGTTGAATAAAAAGGATTTATTAACATATTTGCATTTTTCACAGGTGGAGATAGGGGCAATGATTTCCCGCCTGCAGAACTGGATTCAAGTTAACCCCCAATTCCAGCGGTCAGATGTCTTGTCTCGACGGAGGGTGGTCCTGTCGCACCCCGTCGTGAGACGATATTACCTAGGTGAGAGAGTAAACATTCAAATAAGAGGCTGTCGTTCTATTCCTTATTCCCCTCCTGAAGACATGCGAGCGGGCAAGCATATGACGCTGACCGACGCTCATACTGAGGGTATTCCGCATGTGGAGTTCATCCTGGAGGGAGATTATGATGAGTTCTGTAGAATTTTCCTGATGCAACCTATCGGATCCCGGCTTGATAGTTTTCAGAGATTGGCACCTTCTCAGCCACTTGGCACCCGTTCTTCTCGGGCTTCGGGTCCCTCGACTAGGACTCCAAGGAGGAGGCCCATGACCGATCCCACTTTTTCCACTCCGATTGAGGGTCCATCGCAGGCCGGGCCTAGCCGATCGGCCGGTCCTAGCAGATCGACCGGTCCTTCTAGGGCTCCCCGGGCTATTTTGGAGGCTACCGGGCCGCTTCACCCAGACCTGGCCAATCTACGTCTGCCATACAGTATTCCTTACTATGTTCCTGACAGTCCTCCATCTTTTCGAGAGGTCTCCCTGGAGAGTGTGGATCGCTCGGCTCTTCCTTCCGAGGACATCTTTGAGGTAAAACCTGACACATTTCTCACAACAGTGATTCATAAGAGATTTGATATTGACTCGTATTTTCCTTTGTATGATTTCCAGGTTCCTGTCGGGCTGGTCAATCAGATGATGGAGCTGGTTCTCGGGATGCAGCAAGAACTAACTACGGCCTGGACTCAGATAGCCTTCGATGATCAGAGGGGGAGGAGGCCCCGTCGTTGAAGCCATGGTTGCCAGTTTTTTTTTTTTTTTTTTTTGTACCGAATTCTGACTGTACTTCTGTACTAAATGTTATTTGTACCTGCAATCATTTAGCACTGAAAATATGTATGCATGCTTGAAATGAAAACAGGGTTTCACCATTTCGGGCGTACTTTATTATTATTTTGTTTATTTATTTACCCTCCCTCTTTTTTTTTTTTTAGTGGCCCCCGCCGTCTGCGGCCGCTGCCGCTGTTATTTGGCGACTGCTGCCGCCATCATTCGGCGGTAATTCGGCGCATTTTTCTATAAAAACTAGTTGTTTTGGTTTGGTCCTTCACTCATCCTTTCTTTTCTCTCTTCTTCCTCTTAATTTCAAAGAATGAATCCCTTTTTTACACACAGCATGCACAGCTGGATTAGGAGTCTCTCCAAAGTCAAAAAGATCAACTTGGGGAGATACGGTCTCTCTCCTATCATTACCCTCAGGGGGGTAGTAATTGACTGGAACTTTTTGTGGGCTTGTATCAGACTTTGGGACCCTAAGGCCCATGTGTTCCGGTTCGGAGCCATGATGGAGGAGATGTGTCCTCTTTTTGAGGAATTCTGTGCTATCATAGGGTGCGACCCCAATGCCCCTTTGGTCAGGCATGAGGTCAAGATTGGGTATGTTCGGTCGTTTGAAAGCCTGTTTCAGTTTAGCCGACCTCAAGCTAGGGCTATGATTGTTGATGATCAGAAAGCAATTCTGCTGCCCCTGATTGATGAGTTTTCAGAGGTCCGTTCAGACGACCCGGACCGGATGAGGCTGAGAATGCGAGCCCTGGTTTTCTGTTTATTAGCTAGTTTCTTGTTTAACAAGGATCCAGGCTTTGGGGATCTGCGACTTTGTCCCATGGTTCGGCAGATGGAGGATATGGGTTGCATTGGCGGCATCGTGCTGGCAGAAACTATCAGGAGTCTTGACAGAGCCGCTTTAGGTTTCGAGGACTGGACGGTTTCCCCAATTATTCTCCAGGTATTTCTCCCCCCCCCCTTTTTTTATTATTATTTTTTTTTCTTTCTTCTTTTGGCCTGTCCCTTTGTAATAGAAAGGATCCATTACTCAGGTTTGGTTAAAAGACCACCTCCAAGTGGTTGCTGTTCCTACTTTACTGCCTTATAACCCTGTCCAGTACCGCATGCGGAGGATCTTGATCACACACCCGTCTGCTGATGCATGGACCTCATGGCTGATTGAGTTGGGTCCAAATGAGGTGTTGTGGTTCGTACCCTGGTATGACATTACCCGCTTTATCCAGGTTAGCTCTCGCCATACTCGGGTTTACCTTTTAGGCCTCACCCATTGTACTTGGTACTATGCTTCGCGTGTTATGAGGCAGATGGGGATAGATCAGACTGTACCGATCGTGGATGACTCCTTATCTGATTCAGCTATCACTCCGGGGGTTACCCGAGCCGTCCTTAGAGCTTGGGTTAGAGACCATCAGATGGTTAGGCCTTTACCTAATCCTGGTGATATTCAGACTTCCCCTGAGTATCGGGCCTGGTTCATGACCGTTGTCTGGCCGGTTGAAAGGCTGAGGAGGAATGCATTGCTGAGTGCACTTGAGGGTTGGACTCAGGCTGAGCTGGTGATGGGGTTAGGACTGATGAGGAGATTGTGTTGGCTCCTCGGACAGGTGAGGCTGGAGGGAGTTCAGTAACGAGGGATGACTCGGAGGACATTGCCCCACGGAGGCGAAGGGACACCTAGACTCTGATAGGCTTTTGAATTTGCTTTTCTTTGGCTTTGTATATCTTCTCTTTTTTTTTTTTTTTTTTTATGGACTTTGTTTTTCTTGGTTTCTTTGGCTTTCTACTTGTACTATTTGATTTTATTGCTTTTCATTGGAGTGTCATTTGACTTTCAAGCTTTCCAAGCATGTTTCCACTTTATTCATTTAAGCTCTAATTTTTGCCTAAGCCGCCCTTTCGGGTTTTCAACTTAGAGAGCTACCCATTTTTGCCTAAGCCGCCCTTTTCGGGTTTTCAACTTAGCGGGTCCCGACTTTTGCCTAAGCCGCCCTTTTTGGGTTTTCGACTTAGCGGGTTTTTCTTTGTTTCTCTTTTTTTTTTTTTTTTTTTTTTTTTTTTTTGTTGGCAAAGAAGAAAGAATGATGAAATGATGATTTTTTTTATTAATGTTTAGACCGTACCCAATGAGGGCTGCCTACATATCTCCGATACATAATTTCTTTTTTTTTCCGAAGAGAATCAGGTCTAATGTAGTTCATTTTACATTATGCAATGCTTATTACACAAAATATCTTTTTAACTGATCTAAATTACATGGATTCGTGAATTCCAAACCATTCAAATTACATGGACAATATTTTCTTCAACATATAGGGCCTAGCCCAATGAGGGCGAAACTTTCCACGTGGATCTAGGATTGGCTGTCTAATTTCCTTCAGGACCAAACAACCTTCTTCCAATTTTCGGTCTTTGACCTTCTTATTAAAATGCCGTGCCATTCTTCTCTGGTAGACTTGAGTTTGGTGAATTGCTTGCAACCGCTTTTCATCCATACCCAAGAGTTGCAAATGATAATTCTTAATCCAGTCTGCTTCGCTGATCTGGCTTTCTTGGATAACCCTTGCCGACTGAACTTCCAGCTCGATAGGCAATACTGCTTCCATACCATATACCAAAGAATACGGGGTTGCTCCGGTGGGTGTTCTAATTGAAGTCCTATATCCCCATAAGGCATTCGGTAGCTGTTCGTGCCAAGCTTTGTGCTTTTTAGCCGTCTTCTGCAAAATGACTTTTATAGCCTTATTCGCGGCCTCTACAGCCCCGTTTGTTTGCGGACGATAGGGCGAAGACTTATGATGTTGGATTCTTGTTTCCTTCAACAAATTAGAAAATTCACTCTGGAAGTGAGACCCATTATCCGTGATGATTTCGAATGGCGTTCCGTACCGACAAAGGATGTTAGTACGAACAAACTGTGTTGCCTTCTTGGCATTTAAAACTGAATAGGAGGCTGCCTCGATCCATTTAGTGAAATAATCTACGGCAACCAGGATGAACTGATGACCGTTAGAAGCTTTCAGGTGGATTTTTCCGATCACGTCTATGCCCTAAGTTGCGAAGGGCCATGGTGAAGCAATGGGATTCAAATTGATCGGAGGCTGTCTTTGTAATTTAGCAAAAATTTGACATTCGTGGCATTTCTGTGCGTGCCTCACGCAATCCGCATTCATGGTTGACCAGTAATAACCCAGGTTCACAATCTTCCGAGCCAAGGCTATCCCGTGCATGTGTGGACCAGACTCCCCATTATGTAAGGAATCCATGATGGTTTGAGCTTCTCCCTCATCCACGCACCTTAGGTGCAGGCCATTCGAACTTCTCTTATACAGAACTCCCCCAGTAAGGAGATATTCGGATGCTAACTGCCTCAAAGTTCATTGATCAGTCTTGGTAGATCCCTCCGGGTAAGCTTCATTCTGAAGATAATTCTGTATATCCCAATACCAGGGCTTGTCATTCACCAAATTCATGACATGTGCTGGCTGCTTCTGTAGCCGAACTGTGAGAGGTCGAATGACTTGGTCTCCTCCCACATTGACCATGGAGGCTAAAGTAGCCAGAGCATCTGCGAACTGATTTTTGGCTCGTGGCAAGTAGTGGAAGGATAAATCCTCAAATTGCTGAGCCAATTCGTCCAAGCGTTGTAGGTAAGGAACCAAACGCTCTTCTTTAATTTTCCATTTTCTCAAAGCTTGAGAAACTATTAAATTGGAATCCCCGAAAACCTTGAGGACTTTTATTTCTTTTTCCAGGGCTGCTTCTAACCCTTTTATGCAAGCTTCATACTCGGCTTCATTGTTGGTGCAGTTGAAATCTAATTTGACTGCGATCGGGACATATTCTCCACAAGGAGTTTTGAATACGACTCCAATCCCATTTCCATGGTAGTTTGAAGCTCCATCGAAGTACATTTCCCAGACTTCACTTTCCAAGCACAACAAGTCTTCATCAGGAAATTCTACCTCCGGCATTTGGTCTTCGACCGGTAATTCTGCTAATTGGTCGGCCAAGGCTCCGCCTTTCACTGCCTTCCGTTGTACAAATTTCAAATCATAAGCTGTGAGCACTGACACCCACTTAGCCATCTTACAGTCAAGAACCGGCCTCTCTATAAGGAATTTCAAGGGGTTCGATTCAGAAATAATGTAGGTGGTGTAGGACGAGAGATAGTGCTGCAGCTTTGTACACGCCCATACTAGAGCCAAACACAACTTCTCTATCTTATTATATTTTAGCTCGTAGTCTAGCATCCGTTTGCTGAGATAATATACGGCATTTTCTACCCTTGTATCTTCTACTTGTTGAGCTAGCATTGCACCCATCGCTTCTTCTGTTACTGATAGATACAACAGCAAAGGCTTTCCTAGTCTTGGTGGCTGTAACACTGGCGGGGATAACAGATATTGCTTGACTTGGTTGAAAGCTTTCTGACAATCCTCATTCCATTTGATGGCCACTCCTTTTCTGAGCAATTTAAAAATCGGGCCGCAAGTATCGGCCAATTGATTGATGAACCGGCTGATGTACTGTAGCCTTCCCAGGAAACCCCGAACTTCCTTTTTCGTTCTCGGTGCTGGCATTTCCAGAATGGCTTTGGCTTTTGAAGGGTCAATCTCTATGCCTTTTTGGCTGACCATATGCCCCAGAAATACTCCGGATGTAGCTCCAAACAGACATTTTGCTGGGTTGAGCTTTAAATTGTACTTTCGAAGTCTAAGGAAGAACTTCTCAAGTGCTGTTGTATGTTCGCTAGCTGTTTTTGATTTAACAACCATGTCATCCACATACACTTCTACTTCTTTGTGAATCATGTCATGGAAGATGGTCGTTGCCATTCTTTGATAGGTTGCCCCGGCATTTTTGAGTCCAAAAGGCATGACCCTGTAGCAGTAGGTTCCCCATTCTGTGATGAATGCTGTCTTTTCTTTGTCTGGCAAATGCATCATTATCTGATTGTACCCGACAGCAAGATCAGTCAAGGAGACCATCTCGTGTCCCGCCATTCGGTCTACCAACAAGTCAATATGCGGCAGGGGGAAGTCATCTTTCGGACATGCTTTATTCAAGTCCCGATAGTCTACACACATTCTGACTTTGCCATCTTTTTTTGGTACTGGCACAATGTTTGCTACCCACGTCGGGTAGGCAATAGGTTCTATGAATTTATTTTCCAGTTGCTTGGCCACTTCCTCCTTGATTTTCAAGGACCATTCGGTCTTCAGTCTTCTTAGCTTCTGTTTCACTGGCTTAGCCTCAGGATATACTGGAATCTTGTGCACCACTATTGCCGGGTCAATTCCCGTGATGTCGCTCGCCTTCCACATGAAGCAATCGGCAAACTTCTTTAAGCATTCACTGATCTGCTCCCTGTTCACACAATCAGATGCAATGTATGTATGTTCGTTTTCTTCTTTGCCAATTATTATTTTTTCTTTTTCATTTTTCATTTCATTTATTTGATTTTCATTATTTTTGCTTGGAAATGCTTGGAAAGATAGACACGCGGGGTAATCAATAACTTGCAAACCTTTATTGATCATGACAGAATCGTCTTCAAAGATTACATCAAATTTGAAATCTGGATTTTCAAAATCCGACACACACGACCCAGAACTGGGACTGGACTCTGACTCGGTTTTAGATTCGGGGTCAGACTCAGACTCAGTACAGGACTTAACTACAGATTTCGACTCTAGGTTTGACTCGGGAGGGGGGTTGTCAACAGCGCGCTCTTCCTCAGCGTACCAGTTGGTGAGAGGCCCTTCATTCGGTTTGATTAGGCTCAGCAGGTCTTGATTTTTTTCATTTCTTGTAATGACTGCAACCTCGTCAAAGAGACTTGGCAGCATGAAGTCTTCCACTTCCAGCTCAGCTATTGCTTCAGGCTTGTTACCCCAGACATCAGAAAATATCTCTAACCCCGGCAGCATCTTCTTAGCATTTGGGCAGTAAAATGGCTCTTGGAAGCCGTGATAAGGAACCGTCTCTCCCGATTTGCGGAAGTGGCCATTCAAAGTTAAAAGGTGTGATGGCATCTGCATCTTTCTACCTCTGTTCTTGGTCCTTGCGGCCAGGTCTTCCTCAGTGGGCTGATATCCTAGCCCAAAAGTCCCTTCATTTACTGGACATTCCCAGGCTTGCAGTGCGGGGTATGTCTTTCCGGACCTTGTCATAGCCATTCCTGGCAGGTAAGACATCCTCAACATCAAAGGAACTATGCAGTTTATTTGCACCGTCCCAAAATCAAAGAGAATTCGGGAGTTTGTAGTCTTTCCTTCTATGAACTATACAGTGTCATACTGAAATCCCGAGAGGAGAAAATTGGCATTTTCAGGGTTGACCTTAAAGAGAGGCTGACCCTTTGGCCTTTTGAGCTGGCTGTAGTCATCTCCTTGAACTGTTATGATTTTACCCTCGTAGGGGAATTTGACCTTTTGGTGTAAAGAGGAAGGTACTACTTTGGTATGGTGTATCCATGGGCGTCCTAAAAGCAGGTTGAAACTGGTGGGCACGTCAATTACTTGGAATGGTACTTCCATTATGGCTGGCCCAATTGCTAATTTTAGTGTAGCAACTCCTAATACTTCCCTTCGGGTGCTGTCATACGCTTTCACTATCTGGTCAGATGGAATGAAATCTGTTTCCTCCAAACCCAGACAGCTGGCTACCTTTAATGGACAGACGTTTAGTGCTGACCCATTATCAATGAGAACCATGGGCACAGTTTTGTCTCTGGTCTGAACAGTAATGTAAAGGGCATCATTGTGACTACCTCCTTCCGTGGGTAAGTCATCATCAGAAAACCCGATGTTTTGAGTTTTTGATAATTGGGTGAGGGTGGATACCAACACTTCGGGGCTAACCTCCACCGATGTTTGAAGTTGACTCAAAGCCTTGCAAAGAGCTTGGCGATGAGGAAAGGATGATGCTAGAAGTTCCCAAATCGATACCCTAGCTTGTGTCTTCTTTAACTGCAAAAGTATCGGGTCTTCCTTTGGTTCGTCTGTCCTCTCGTAAGGCTTATTTCGGATTTCGTCCAAGACCAATGGTTCATATTGTCTCCCGCTCCTGGTTATGGCATCGAGCTCCTCAGTCAGGTCATTTAGATCTAGGACACAGATTTCGTTCTTTTCTAGGAATAGCTCGAAAGGATCGATCAATTCCTGGTCAGGAGCAATAGCATTTACCCCGTGATTTGGTAAGGGATTAGTGCTAATGTTTGGGTTCCTTCTCGGAATAATAGAACCGTTGTCTACTAAATCTTGGATGCGGTTCTTAAGCGTCCAACACGCTTCAGTCTGGTGTCCATTACCCTGATGGAACTCACAGTATTCATTGGCTCGGTAGTTCCTTGGTAAGGGGTTGGGTGGTGGCCTTGCTTCCAAAGGCTTGATGTAGTTTGCTTTGACAGCCTCTCGGAATACCAAAAGGATTGGCATGCCGAGATCAGTATATGTTCTTCTTGACGGGCCGCCATTTCTCATGTTTCCCATGTTTCCCACACGTAAAGGATTCGTGGGGGTGATGCTTGCCACTTCGTGGACTTTCCCGAGCTGGCTAGGTTTTTTGTATTTTGAGGTTCCCGAGTCTTCCTTCAGTTGCCCCATTTGAAGTAAATCCTCTACCTTCGTAGCAGTGGCAATGAGCGACTGAAACGTTGGTAGGTATTGTGTTTGGAGCTATGACTGGTAGATAGGCAGTAAATTCTTGATTATGATGTCAACTTGTTCCTGTTCAGAGGGTCGGTTGATCATTTGAGCGGCCTTGGCCCTCCACCTCGTAAGGAACGAGGAAAAGGGTTCATTGTTTTTCTGTTTGGTGGTTTCCAACTCTCTTCGAGTAACATCCACCTCCATATTATAGCGGTACTGTGAATTAAATGCATTACAGATGTCTTCCCAGGTCTTCATCTTAGACTGATCTAGGCTAACAAACCACCTCAAAGCAGCACCGGTGAGTGATTGTTGGAATAACTGAGCAAGGAGCTCGCTGTTCAGTCCAAACGGGTTCAGGGCACCCACATACATTTTCAGATGCGTTTTAGGACAAGTGGTTCCATCAAATTTGTCCATGTTGGGCATCTTGAATTTTGTAGGTAATCTTGCTTCGGGGAACAAGGACAAAGAGTCCATGTCCACCACCTCTTTGTGTGTTTTAAGGGCAGTGACAGATCTTTCTAAGAGTTCTAGCTTTTCTCTCATTTTCTGAGCTTCGAGCTCAGATGCAGTTTTGGTGGGTATGTCATCCAAGTTATGGTTTGAAGATGATTGTGCAGCATTAGGTCTTTGGCTAGAGGCAGCAGGACCCTTTCCTCCAACCGAAGCCCCATTTTTATTACCATTACCCAGTTCAGCTATTAAGGCGGTCCTTTGGGCAGCCAATGCCTCATTCATCCTAGCTTGCATTCTGACTTCTAATTGTTCCATAAGGGTTTGGATATCAGCTAGTGATGCCATTGGTTTTGAAGTTGATGAGATTGGTGATAGCACTGTAGGTGTGGCTGGCACTGACGTCGGCACTTGAACAGTGGGTACCTGTAAGTATGAGGGTAGTTGTATTAGGGTACAGTAGGTGGTATTGCGTATCAGGGTAACTGATATGAGGTAGATCGTCTCTTTGTCCAACTGTGCATGCTTAAAACAAAAGAATGTTTTGTGTCCCTTTTGTGTTTATTTGGTGTTTATGATATGTCGTGAATGCGCACAACAACATGTCATAATCCGTTTCAATGAGATGATTCGCATTATTTGGTGCATACAGTCCTAAAGGATAGGTTCTGTAGGCTATGACACAAATAGAGAATTGGCTTATAAAGGGACCCTTGAACCTTGAGTAAGGATATACCTAACCACATGTGAAACAAAAAGTTTCACGTGGGTCCAACGGTACGCATACTCATGGGCCACCCCCAAAAGGATTAGGGATGGTTTGCGGTAACAGGGAGGACGCTTTGGCTGTCCGTCGACATAATCAAAGAGACCTGCCGATCAGCGCTACTTGCTATCTAGACTCAGAAGTTTGAACAGAAGGAGAAGAAATTCATTTGAAATTCATTTTTTATGCAATGGAGAAAAAGATTCTCAATCGTGCAAATAAATCAACACGTTTTAATGTTTTAATCACATTTTACGATTAAGTCCAAATTTCCTTGTCAAGTATTCTTAAAGAAAGAACACTCGATTTGTGCTAGGATACCCTGCAAAACAAGGCACATCAAAATAATACCCTAAAGAAGGGCAGGTTAGTTAATGCAACAATTGTAGTCCACTTTATGCAAAATGATTACAATTAATTTTCCCCAGCAGAGTCGCCAAACTGTGAACCCCTCCCCAAAACATCAGATGCATATGGATGCATGTGACTAAAGGCAGAAATGCACGTGAATGTATGAGTCGCCACCTTGTTTAATTATTTTAGGGTAAAATAGGAAAAACCCTAAGTGACTCCATTTTTTAATTAACCTAATTACTAGATTAATTAACCCAAAGTTAAGGCATGGTCTACGAACCCGAGGTGGATCCCGAGACCATGTGCTGCTCAACTAACTAAAAGAATGAATGCTTTGCAAGGTGAATGATGTAATTGGACCAAATGAAATGTTTAAGTGATTTCGACTTGCCGCTCGGGGTTAAATCCCTAACGTGCCTATGTACTTCCGTTTGAATGGAAGATGAAAGTCAACGTAGTTCGATAGGCCTTCTTTGAAGGGCTTTGAAGGTGTATGCTTAATGCATGAGTGTATGTATGCTTTGTGCATGTTTGTTTAGGCATTTTGCCAAAGAATCGATTGATTCGATTAGGCGTTCGTCGCCAAAAATGTTGGTTTTAAGGCATTTGTGCCAAAAATGGTTGTCGGGCGATTTGTCGCCAAAAGTTGATATTTGGGCTTATTATTGCCAAAATTAATGTTCGGGCTTATTATTGCCGAAATTGATTTTGTCGGGCGATTTGTCGCCAAAATGATTGATTTCAAGGCTTTTAGCCAAAGATGGTTCATTTTAAGGCATTTTGCCAAACATGGTTGATTTTAAGGCTTTGAGCCGAAAATGGTTGATTTTAAGGCATTTTGCCGAAATTGATTGATTTTAAGGCTTTGAGCCGAAAATGATTGATTTTAAGACATTTTGCCAAAATTATTCGATTTTAAGGCTTTGAGCCGAAAATGGTTGATTTTAAGGCATTTTGCCGAAATTATTCGATTTTAAGGCTTTTAGCCAAAATGAGTTGGTTTAGGCAATTTGTTTTCCAAAAGTGTTGATTGGGCGATTGTCACCGAAATTGATTGAGTTTAAGACCTTTGGCCAAAATGTGTTGATTTAGGCAATTTGTTTGCCAAAATGACGTGATCGGGCGATTGTCGCCAAAATGATTGATTTTAAGGCTTTAAACCAAAATTGATCGATTTTAAGGCTTTTAGCCAAATTTGATTGATCAATTCAAGGTATTATGTCAAAAAATTGATTTAAGCGATTTGTCTCTAAAAATGGTTAATCTTATTTATAGGCGATTTGTTTGCCAAAAATTGATTAAGCCGTAGGCAATTTATTGCCAAAGTGTAATTGATTAAACTGTAGGCAATTTGTTGCCAAAACGCGATTGATTGAAGCTTTTAGCCACAACTATCAATTAATTGGACTTAAGTCGGATTTGTTCGAAATAAGGCGATTGAACCATAGTTATTAATTAACTAGATTCTTTGACCAAAATTGTCGGATTTAAGATCTAACGCCACGATTATTAATTAACCAGGCATTTAAATTTAATCGTGCTTAATTAAAGTAGTTTATTTACCTAAATAATGACGTGAATGCATTTATGCAGTTGTAGAATTATTAAGAGTAGAAGAGAAATATGCATGAAGTGCTAAAATTAAATGAGCAGAGTTTCGTTCATGTACCTGCTTTAATCGACGACCGCTTCTTAGCTCCAGATTAAGCTCCTCGTTCGGGGAATATCAATTAATTAATTAGAATTTGTTTAATTTTTAATGGCCAAGTATCACAACGTATAAAAATAAAGACTGAATTAAAAATGCAAAAAAACGGTAAAAGAATCGCAAAAGCGTGAGGGAGAAAGATCGTCCGTCAACACAGACAGGAGTGGCCAAAATGAAGACCCGGAGGCCATTTTTATAGGCAGAATTGGGCATCCGGCGGCAGGTGCCGCCGGTGCCGGCGGCAGGTGCCGCCGGTGCCGGCGGCAGGTGCCGCCGGAGGCTGGCGATAGGCGCCGCCGTGTCCGGCGGCCGGAGCCGCCGTGCTCGGCGGCGGCCCCTTGGGTCTTTCGCTTCAGAGGGGTTTTTAGGAGTTTCGGATCTCCGAAAAATATTCCGGGACCTGTTCCGCGATCCTCGTGACATTCCAGACGTTTTAAGTACCATATTGGCATACTTTCGGTGAACTTCCAAAATGGCCTTCGGTCCGGTCGAGGTGTCTGTAGTCTAGAAAAACAGGCTTTTCAAGCCTCAAAATTTGAGTATTCACAGTACCGCTCACCCTCAAATTGATGGTCAAACTAAATTGGTGAACTAGACCCTTGGTAACCTCCTTAGATGTATTTGCAGCAAAAAGAAGAAGATGTGGGATCTTGCTCTTGCTCAAGCAGAATTTACTTACAACAGTTCTGTCTATAGCTCCACCAAAATTTCACCTTTTACAATTGTCTACCGGAAGACTCCAACCTATACTGTTGATCTTCTTTCCCTCCCGGCAGGTGTCGAGAAGAGTATTGCTGCTAATAACTTGGCTACCAAGCATGTGGCAGTGTTCAAACAAGTGCAACAATTCATCACTGCTTCTAATGAAAAATATAAAAATGCAGCTTATAAACACCAGTATTATAAGTCCTTTACCATGGGTGATTGGGTCATGATTTATCTTCGCAAGGAGCTGTGGGTCCCGCATGTGTATGGCACAACCCAAGAGGGGGTTGAATTGGATTTTTAAAAAATAAAAATTTAACTTTTAAAATCAAACTCAGAATTCTATGGCAGCGGAAAAGTAATGCACTTGTGAGAATTAGTTATTGATTAGAACTGCCTCACAATGCCTTTATGTAGAAAATAGAAAGACTTTGCAAAGTATAGTTATTGATTAGAACTGCTTCACAATTTTTTATGCAATATCAAAACTAGTTTATGAAGGAAAGCTATTATGTTTAGAACTTCCTCATAAAGTTTAGATAAATATAAAAGACTATGTGAGAGATAGTTATTGAAATCTGAACTACTTCACAAAGCTTCAATCAAGATTAGAAACCCAAGTAGTGAAATATACTGAAAATAGAAGAACAATTTAGAACTTGGTATATTCATTGAGCATAAGTCCAGAGTTCTAATCTTCAGAAAAGACAAAGCTTATTCCAGTTTAGAACATTAAAACCATTAACAACTTTTAGCATTTCTAAACTATAAATAGCAGTGCAAGTAAAATAGTATCAAGCAGAAACTTCAGAAAGTAAAAAGATCAACGCAGTGATTTATAGTGGTTCGGTACTAACTCGCCTACATCCACTCCCCGAGGCTCATCTTGAGATCCTCAACTATGTTATCTCTTTTCAAGGGTAAGAGACAGACCAACAGTATAAGGCAATAGATCAACTCCTAGATCTACCCTTTGTCCCACTAGATTTTTCAAAGGTTCTAGTTAACCTCAACCCTTTCTATTTTTGGCAGAGAACAGAAACTCAAATCAAGACATTAGAATCTCTCTCACGGAGAAGGTCGCTTGATAACCTATTTCACAATAGCTTTTCACCTAAGCTATTACACAAATGTTTATCAAATGAAAACCTGTCTACTAAAGATTATAGAATCTAAATAGACAGACAGAAATGCAAATATAAGCACAGAAAAAATAGTTTTTAAGATTAGAAATTCATTTTAAAAATCAGAACTGTTTTTCAAAAGAAATTGTTATAAAATTTTTTTTCTCTTTTAAAGATAAAATGAAAAGTATTAAGATGAAAAGAAATAAAGAGGGTTGAGAATAAGTTTTGAGAGATAAAAAATATGATCAATGGACGAACACTCTTAAAAACTCTTTTATCCCACTTCTTTTAAAGATACGACGCCTTTTATAGAGAGGGATAAGAATCCTGTATTTAGAAAGTAAAATCTCATTTTCAAATCAGAATATTGACTTTCCATATTTAGAAGATACGGAGATTTTTATTACCAAAGATTCTTTTGAGTCAATATTCTTTCTTTTTGTAAGCGAATAAGAGAAAATCTAATTTTCTTTTAAGAATAAAATTTTCGAAAATAAGGATTTGAAAATCTTCTTCGAAATATTTATTTACGAAAAAGGATTGGGATAAAATCTCATTCATTTAGGTAATAAGATAAAATCAAGATTTTGGATTTGTTCAAAAGATTTGTTTTCGAAAATGAACACATAGAGATTTTATTCGATTTATTCTATTACCAAAATTGTTTGAGACAAAGTCTCTTTAGGTAAGTGAATAAATTTCGAACCTTTATGAAACTAATGTTCGAAAAACTAAAATAAGCTTTTTCTAAGATATTTATTACCAAAAATAATTGAGACAAAATCTCCTCCATTTTAGGTAAAAGAATTAAGGAACAAAAAAGCTTTTAATTTTTTAAAGAAATATTTTCGAAAATCCTTTTGATAAAGAGAGAAGAAATTAATTTTGTGCTTATAAATGGATTTTCTCTCTATCCTACAATAAATCCTAAAAATCTAACGACTAAGGTCTTCAATGGTCTTCATCCTTGAAATTGTAGAACTTGCCTTGTTTATTTATTACTTTCTATATATAATCTGCATAAAATATTATTAGCACAAATAACATAATTTAAATTTATTTGTTTTGTTTTAATCATCAAAATCTCGAGATAAATATTTGACCATTGAGCCAACAATCTCCCCCTTTTTGATGATAACAAAACCAATAAATTTATCAAACATAAAAACATGTGCTCCCCCTAAATTTATGCATGTCAGTAAAATATAAGTTCTAAACATGACATATGTTCTATTTTGAAACAAGTTTAGAACATGTATAAAGCTCCCCATGAGTAAATGCAATAAAACATTTATGGGGATTTAGAACAGAAAATAGTTTTAGAAACTGATATTAGAACATATAATTAGAAAAGAAATTCTAAGTTCTAATAATCAGAGTAATAAGAAGAGAATAGAAACTGATATTAGAAATATAACATAAGTCTTAAGTCTAACCTGTAGAGCATGCATTAGAATAGATAACTAAGTTCTAAAATTCTAACTAATCAGATTATCATATAAAACATAGAGTCCATATTCTATTTTCTATAAATAAACAAAATAACACAGTTTAGAACATGATAAGCATTTAGATATAAATACTAAAATTAAAACATACTAGCAGTTTGAGATAAGTACTTAATCATCAGAATGTCTTGTGTTCTCCCCCTTTTTGTCATCATACAAGAGGGTTAGAAAAACAAAGCAGAATAAGCAAATAATAAACGTAACAAACAACAAAAACAAAAATTAAACAGAATTCAAACAACACAACCTACAAAGACGCATAAAAATGAAATTGTTCACAAAACATAAACAAACCAAGTGAAGAATATCATAGGGGTTTGTAGTCAGTTCTAAGTCTCTTAGAACTTCTGAGATTTTGAGCAGGAGTGGTTTTAGTAGAACTTTCTGGATGCTTAGAAGAATGGTGCAGTGGAGGCTTTCTTCCATGACCTCTGTGCTTGCCAACAATGTGCTTTACTCTCTTTGGCTTTTCTGAGGCAGGAGTGTAGGGTGTTTCCTTGACTTTCAGAGTAGCTAGCTTCTTTCATTAATGTTTTTCATTTTTTCTAAGGATTCAATAAGGGACTGATTATACTCAATTACAGCCTTGCTTTGTTTAATTGCCTCATCAAGCTCCTTATTGTGTTCTTCTATAAGCTCTTTTTCCATTTTGCCCAGCATAGCTTCTGTACTCCTTTGAGCTGATAAAAGCTTAGATTCTTTTTCTGCCTTAGCCTTAGTTTCCTTTTCTTCTTCACTCAATTCCAATTTCTCTGTCTCTACATTACTGGCATCCTCAATCTCTACAGTCTCTTCTTCCTCAGTCTTTTCAGAGCCTTCTTTTCTTCAGTCTTAACTTCCACTTTTTCTTTTTCTTCTTCTATTTCCTTTTTTGATTCTGTTTCAATTCCAGCTATCGTCTCCTTTTCTTCCTCTGTTTCTTCCTTCTCTTCTTCTTCCAATTTCTCTTCCTTTTCTTTCTTCTCTACATCCTCCAACTTAACTTTCCCTTTTTCTTCTCTTCTCTTCTTTTTCTCAGCTTCTTCTCCTTTTTCTTCTTTTTCTTTCTTTTCTTTTTCATCTTCAATTCCTTTTTCTTTTTCTTCATCTCCTTCTTCATCTTGCCATTTTAAAGACCCACTGTCTAGCTTCGAAACATTGTGACCCTCACTTTCATTTAACTTTACTTCCAAAAATTCAAACACAAGGGTGAGCACCATGCCATAGGGTAGTTTCTTAGGGCTATTCTGCATCTTATCAAAGATGATGTGACAAAGATTGAAGGGTTTCTTCTCAGTTATATGCCACATTATGCACATCTCAACCTGATTCACATAAGTGAGTGAAGCAGTCTTTGGGTAAATGTAGTGTATAATCAATTTATACCTCCACTTCATACTGTCAGTTAAGTTTGAACATTCAATAACACCATGTTTATCTGCAGAACCTTTCTTCATAATTTTCTTAACAAATTATTCCTTTTTGTATTCGTTAACCTTAGAAATATCTTTGATTTTCGTTACCCTAGACCCAGTGTTTGGTATATTAAAGATGTTGCTCAAGTCAGCGTATGATAACACTTTGATTTCTCCTTCAATTTTTACATAAATTGATTCTAACCCACTAGTTTTAAGAGAACCGTGAAACTCCTTAACCTCATTCTCATAACACGGTCTGTTCAAGGATAAGAGTTCCTTGAAGTTGAACTCGTCCTTCCCAAAGAACTTCCAGTCTATTACATAAGAACGCATAAGAGGGTATGAAGAAAGAACAGATTTACCTTTGGCGCGAGAACTAGCAACTTATTTCTTTGATTTTTCTGTTTTCGCTTTTCCTTTCTTTGGTTCCTCAACAGATTTCTTTTGTTTCGACTCTTCTGTTCATACTTCTTTGATAACCTTTTGAGGAGTTGAAGTTCTTGTTCCGTCAAAGAGTCTGAGGAGGAGGAGGTAGAACTCGATCTGGCCATTGTTAGGGTTTTGAAGAAAAAAGCATTTTAGGGTTTTGTTGCAAGAGGGCAAGAGAGTAGACAGAGCAATTTTTAATAGAGAAGCAAAAAGAAAAAAATTAAGTTGAGAAATAATCTTTAGGAAAGAGGGAAACACTTAAAGAAAAAGAAGTTAACAAGACAAAATAAATTAAAAAAAAAACACTTTTAGGGAAATTTAAACCGACTTAAAGAATTTAAAAAGAAAAATAATAAAGCCAAAACTTAAATAAAGCAAAGACATAAAACAAGGTAAAACAAACACAAAAAAAAAAATGATTGTTTTTGAATTTTGTCTAAAGATAGAACCTGATAATGACATTAGAAAGTCATATCAGAACAATATGAATTTCTTTTAGTCAGAAATATTTTTTTAGAATCACATAAAATACTAAAAACATAACATAGAGCAAATATTTTAATTTCAAATATAGAAAGCAATTTAGAACATACTTACAGAGTTCTAAAGTTAAGAGTTTAGAACTAACATACCCAGCTCTCTTTTAATTAAGCAAAATTGGCTTTTATTCAATGGTTTTAGTAAAGATATCTACCAATTGCTTTTCTGTTGGAATGAACTCAATCACTATATCACCTTTTCGAACATGATCACATATGAAGTGATGTCTGAGTTCTATATGCTTGGTTCTAGAATGATGGACTGGATTCTTAGATAAGTTGATGGTGCTTATGTTGTCACATTTAATTGGCACTGTTTCTAATTTCAGACCATAGTCTGCCAATTGTTGCTTGATCCATAGAACTTGTGCAACACAGCTTCCAGCAACAATATATTCTGCTTCTGCAGTAGAAAGAGCGATAGATGTCTTTTTCTTGCTAAACCATGATACAAGGGCGCTACCTAGAAACTGGCAAGTTCCATATGTGCTTTTTCTATCTATTCTGCTTCCTACAAAATCAGAGTCATTATATCCAACAAAATCAAATGTATCACCTTTAGAATACCATAGACCCAGATTAGAAGTTCCACAAAGATATTTTAGAATTCTTTTTACGGCAATTAAATGAGATTTTTTGGGACACGACTGAAATCTAGCACATAAACAAACACTAAAGTGAATATTAGGTCTGCTTACCGTTAGATATAGTAAAGAACCAATCATAGTTCTAAACAATTTGATGTCTACATCCTTACCTTTTTCATCTTTTTCTAATTTTGAAAATGGACTCATTGGTGTACTACATACCTTGGCATTTTCCATCTTGAACCGTTTCAGCAATTCCTTAGTATACTTTTCTTGGTTTATGAAAATTCCATTTTTCACATTGTTTGATTTGAAGTCCAAGGAAGAAGTTTAATTCTCCTATGATGCTCATTTCAAACTCACTCTGCATAATCTGAGAAAATTTCTTACAAAGAAGATCATTAGTAGAACTAAAGATTATGTCATCAACATA
The DNA here is from genome assembly GCF_041381405.1 of Jatropha curcas. Classification (NCBI taxonomy): domain Eukaryota; kingdom Viridiplantae; phylum Streptophyta; class Magnoliopsida; order Malpighiales; family Euphorbiaceae; genus Jatropha; species Jatropha curcas. Next base: position 17,946,917 of record NC_143152.1, on the reverse strand, counting down.
GATTTGTACCACTAAAATATCATGTGCTTTATTTTTGATAAATAATGTTGTATCAACCTTTCCTCTAGAAAAACCATTTTCTGATAGAAACTTAATCTTTCATACCAAGCTCTAGGAGCTTGTTTCAAACCATAAAAAGCTTTAGTAAGTTTGCAAACATGATTTGGTTTATCATATACTTCAAATCCAGGAGGTTGTTCTACATACACTTCTTCATTTAGAAAACCATTTAGAAAAACACTTTTCACATCCATTTGATACAACATGAAGTTTTTAAAACATGCAAATGCACAAAGCATTCTAATGGCCTCAAGTCTTGCAACTGGAGCAAAGGTCTCATCAAAATTGATACCTTCCTCTTGGTTGTATCCTTGAGCCACTAACCTTACTTTGTTTCTCACAATATTACCTTGTTCATCAAGCTTATTTCTAAACACCCATTTTGTTCCAATAATAGAATGGTTTTTAGGTCTAGAAACAAGTTTCCAAACTTGGTTTATCTCAAATTGATTTAGGTCTTCTTGCATAACAAGAATCCAACTCTCATCATTTTGAGCATCTTCTAAATTTTTAGGTTCTAATTGAGAAACAAAAGCAACATTACCAAAATATCTCTTATATTGAGCTCTCGTCATCATCCTTTCTGAAGGTTTATCTATGATGTCCTCTTGTGGATGATACTTGTGAAATCGCCATTCTTTTGGTAATTGAGAATCTTCATTTTTTGTTTCTGGCATTTGACTTTCAGTTGCGTTCTGATCTTCATGTTCATCTTCTGGTTCAGCCTGATTATCAACATTCTGCTCACTTTCTAGCTGTTCTAGTTGTTCTGATTGTTCATTCTGCTTCTCTTGATTAGAATCTACAATATCATCATTTTCTAAAATTCTAGAAGTAGAGTCAGATTCATCAAACACAACATGAATAGATTCTTCTACGACTAGAGTTTTCTTATTAAACACCCTATATGCTTTACTATTACTAGATTATTCTAGAAAAATTTCTTCATAAGATTTAGCATCAAATTTAGCAAGATGAACAAAGATGTCATATGACTCATCCTTATTTCTAAGGAAGAGTGTTCAGGTGAATCTTGAATAGTCATCTATAATAACAAATGCATAGAATTTTCCTCCAAGACTAGAAGGAGTAATAGGTCCGAATCAATCAAGGTGTAGTAATTTTAAAGGTCTAGAAGTAGAAACCATGCCCTTAGATTTGAAAGATGTTCTGCTTTGTTTGCCCAATTGACAAGCATCACAAATGTGATCTTTTTCAAATTTCAACTTTGGCAAACCTCGAACCAAATCTTTCTTAGACAGTTTAGAAATAAGGTGCATGCTTGCATGTCCAAGTCTTCTATTCCATAACCAACTAGAATTATCAATAGAAACTAAGCATATGTCTAGGTTATGCATATCAGAGAGATCTACTATGTATATATTCTCAAAACTTTTTCCAATAAATAAAATTTTATTATCATGCATGTTCTGAACTTTACAATAAGAGGGTTCAAAGATCACTCTTCTATTTTTATCACAAATCTGACTCACACTTAACAAGTTATAGTGTACTCCTTCTACTAAGCATACATCTTCTATTAAAGGATTAGAACCTACCACACCAATACCAACAATTTTACCTTTTGCTTTGTCCCCAAAACTTACTGTACCTCCCTTTTTCTTTTCTAATCTGGTGAATTTCTTTTTATCACCAGTCATATGCCTAGAGCAAGCGCTGTCCATGCACCACATTTTTGTTTTTAGCTCAATCCTTAGGCACACCTGAAAAGATCATGCAGATTTAGGTACCCAACTCATATTAAGTCCTGGAGGGTTAGTGGTAACAGGTGTATTTAGCTTACTATGATTTTTCTTTCTGTTGAGACTTTCAGATTTCTAATGTTCTAAAATCACAACATTAGAAACAACATTTTTCTTATTAGAAACATGATTCTGTTTAGAAATGCCATCATAGTGTGAATACTCAAATTTTGAGGCTCAAAAAGCCAGTTTTCCCAGACTGCAAACAGTCCGGCCTGCAACAGTGCCATGCCAATTACTTTGACTTTGCTAGAGTCAAAGTCCCGAATAAACAGTCAAAATAAAAAAAAAAACAAAGTCCAAAAACCCATAGGAGTTTAAGTGGCCCGTCGCCTCCGTGGGGCAATGTCCTCTGAGTCATCCCTAGCCGCTGAACTCTCCCCCGCCTCGTCTGTCCGAGGAGCCAACACAATCTCCTCATCAGTCCTAATCCCATCACCAGCGTCAGCCTGAGTCCAACCCTCAAGTGCACTCAGCAATGCGTTCCTCCTTGGCTTTTCCACTGGCCAAACAAATGCCATGAACCAGGCCCGATACTCAGGAGAAGTCTGAACACCAGCAGGATTAGGTCAAGGCCTAACCATCAGATGGTCTCTAACCCAAGCTCTAAGGACGGCTCGGGTAACTCCCGGAGTGATGGCTGAATCAGATGAAGAGTCATCCACAATCGGGACAGTCTGGTCTATTCCCATCTGCCTCAAGACGCGCGAAACACAGTACCAAGTACAGTGTGTAAGGCCTAAAAGGTAAACCCGAGCATGACGAGAGCTAACCTGGATAAAGCAGGTGATGTCATACCAGGGAACAAACCACAATACCTCGTTTGGACCCAATTCAATCAGCCATGAGGTCCATGCGTCAGCAGACGGGTGTGTGACCAAGATCCTCCACATATGATACTGAGAAGGGTTGTAAGGCAAACGGGTAGGAGCAGCGACCACTTGAAGGTGATCCTTCAACCAAACCTGAGTAATGGATCCTTTCTATTACAAGGGAATGAACCAAAACAATAAGTAAGGAAGAGATGAGAAGAAAAGAAGTACCTGGAGAATAATCGGAGAAACCGTCCAGTCCCCGAAGCCTAGAGCAGCTCTGTCAAGGCTCCGGATAGTTTCTGACAGCACAATGCCGCCAATGCAACTCATGTTCTCCATCTGTCGAATCATAGGGCAAAATCGCAGATCCCCGAAGCCTGGGTCCTTGTTAAACAAGAAACCAGATAATAAGCAAAATACAAAAGCCCGCATCCTCAGCCTCATCCGGTCTGGGTCATCTGAAAGAACCTCTGAAAATTCATCAATCAGGGGCAGCAGAATTGCCTTCTGGTCGTCAACAATCATCGCCCTAGCTTGTGGCCGGCTGAATTGAAATAAACTTTCAAATGACCGAACATACCCGACTTTGACCTCATGCCTGACTAGAGGGGCATTGGGATCACACCCGATAATAGCACAGAACTCCTCAAAAAGAGGGCACATCTCCTCCATCATAGCTCCGAACCGGAAAACATGGGCCTCTGGATCCCAAAGCCGGATGCAGGCCCATAAGAAATCCCAGTCAACTACCACCCCCCTGAGAGTAATGATAGGAGAAAGACCGTACCTCCCTAAGTTGATCTTTTCAACTTTGGAGAGACTCTTAGTCCAGCTGTGCATGCTGTGGTTAAAAAGGGGATTCATTTTTTGAAAAAGGAGGATGAGAAACGGCTTTGCTTTCCTTGCTAAGATCTCAAGAAAAAGAGTGAGTGCAAAACCAAAACGAAGAGCCGTTTTTTATAGAGAAAATGCACCGAATAAGGGCGGCAGCAGCCGCCGAAATGATGGCGGCAGCAGCCGCCGAATTGCCACCAAATGACGGCGGCAGCAGCCGCCGAATTCCCGCCGAATGATGGCGGCAGCAGCCCCCACACACATAAAAAAAATAATATAAATAAAAGTTTTCATAAATCGAAATGATAAAATCCCATTTTATGTCACATTCGATACACATGCATACATATTTTCAGTACTAACCAAGTGCAGGTACGAATAGAATTCAGTACAAAAGTACAGTGCAGAAGCATGGTCAAAGTTTAGTACAGAAGTTCAAAAAAAAAAAATAAAATAAAAAAATAAAAAAAAAACATCTTTAACTTACAAACATATATCCATGCATTTGATCATTTCATTTCAAAGAAAAAAAAAAAAAAAAAAAAAAAAAAAAAAAAGAGGCGAGGTTTCCTCCTCTACCCATCCTCAAAATTTGCTCCTTCAGACAGCCACTGTGAATACTCAAATTTTGAGGCTTCTCATGTTGTTGGTGGCATGTGAAACTCTTTAAATGGAGGAAAACACGCTGCTACAGTGCCATGCCAATTAGTTTGACTTTGCTACAGTAAACTGTGCAAACAGTCCGGCCGGACCGGAGGCCATTTTGGACATTTACTGAAAATATGTCAATATGGTACTTAAAACGTCCGGAATATCGCGAGGATCGCGGAACAGGTCCCGGAATATTTTTCGGAGGTCCAGAACTCCCAAAAAGGCCCTCGGAGCGAGGCACGGTGTCCACACCGGCCACGGCGGAGCCGGCCGCCGGGCACGGCGGCGCCTGCCGCCAAGCCTGGGCGGCACCTGCCGCCCCACTTCCTGGGCAAGGCCTGCCGCCCAGCGCGGGCGAGCCTGCGCCCGCGCGCTCGGGCCTGCCGCCCAGCGCGCGCGGGTCTGTCGCCCCGCGTGGGCGGGGGCCTGTCCGCGCGCAGGTGCTGGCGGGGCCTCCTCCCGCGCGCTCTGGCGAGTCCTGTCGCCCCTCGAGGCGATGCGTGCCGCCCAGCCACGCGCGGGGCCTGTCGCACGCGCAGGCGGGGCCTGGCCCCCCCACGCCCCTGGGCGCACCTGCCAGCCGATCCAATTGCGGCACCTGCCGACCACCCCCCTGGGCGGCATCTGCCGCCCTTCCTTCTGCACCTGCCTCCCTGTACCGCGCAATGCCTATAAATATGGCCTTTTCAGTCAATTTTGGACCTCTGTCTGTTTTAACGGACGAAACCCTCTCCCTCTCACGCTCCTTGCGTTTTCTTTACCGCTTTTTGCATTTAATTTAATTTTTATTGCATTTTTATTGTGATATTTGGACATTAAAATTAAACAAATTAAAATTAATTAATATTTCCTAAGCGATGAGCCTAATCCGGAGTTAAGAAGCGGTCGTCGATTAAATCAGGTATGTAAACAAAACTCTGCCTATTTAATTTTAGCACTTCATGCATATTTCTCTTCTACTCTTAATAATTCTACAATTGCATAAATGCATCCACGTCATTATTTTTGGTAAATAAACTGCCTTAATTAATTTGATTAAGCTTAAATGCCCGGTTACTCAATAATCGTGGTATTAAAGTTTAAATCCGACAATATTGGCTAAAAGAGCCTAGTTAATTAATAACTACGGTTCAATTGCCTTATTTCGAACAAATCCGGCTTAAGTCCAATTAATCAATAATTGTGGCTAAAAGCCTTAATCAATCACGTTTCGACAATAAATTGTGATTAAGCTCGAACGCTCGATTAATTGATAATCGTGGCATTAAAGCCTAAATCGCACATTTTGGCAAACTAATTGCCTAAAACAACACCTTTTGGCCAAAGGCCTAAAATCAACCATTTTTAGCAACAAATCGCTTAAAATCAATCTTTCGGCAAAATGTCTTAAAATCAACATTTTCGGCTTAAAACCGTAAAATCAACCATTTTGGCGACATGCCTAAAAATCAATCAATCTTTGGCGAAATGCCTAAACAAAAATGCACGAAGCATACACACAATCATGCACAAAGCATACACACAAAAATGCACAAAGCATACACAAAATCACGCACAAAGCATACACACTTATGCACAAAGCATACAAAAGCATGCACAAAGCATACAAAATCATGCACAAAGCATACACAAAATCATGCACAAAGCATACACACAAAATGCACAAAGCATACACAAAATCATGCACTAAGCATACACACACCCATGCATTAAGCATATCATTCAAAGCCCTCTAAAAGAGGCCTATCGAACTACGTTGACTTTGATCTTCCATTCAAACGAAAGTACGTAGGCACGTTCGGGATTTCACCCCGGGTGGCAAGTCGAAATCACTCAAACATTTCATTAATCCATCATTCACCTTGCAAAGCATTCATTCATCGGTTAGTTCATCAGCATGACATAGTCTCGGGATCCATCTCGGGTTCGTAGATTGTGCCTTAATCATTGGGATAATTAATCTAATAACTAGGTTAATTAAAAATGGAGTCACTTAGGGTTTTTTCCTAGTTTACCCTAAAATAATTAAACAAGGTGGCGACTCACACACATTACGTGTATTTCTTCTCATTCATCATATGCATCACATGCCTATGACATTTGGGGGAAGGGGTTCACAGTTTGGCGACTTCACTGGGGATTTTTGTAATCATTTTGCATAAAGTGGACTACAATTGCTGCATGGACTAAACTGCCCTTCTTTAGGGTATTATTTGTTTATGTTGTTTT